>NC_025686.1:26273283-26275919 GCF_000633955.1 Camelina sativa | reverse complement strand
GTGAGAGGAACAAGCAAGACACATAACCACTACGCTACCGAACATTTCTTGAAATGATGCCCTCTAAACAATTTATATAATAAGCTGCTTGTTGGGCTTCTGCTCCGGACCGGCACTGCCTCTGTGACCGTAATTGCCGGTGTAATGGCGGCTCCCGTCTATGTCGCTCTTCAAAAAACAATTCCCTTCTTCTGGATGCCAGTACTGATCTTTGTGGGAGCTGTGTTTGGTAATTTTGTCAGAACTTTTCTGGGATGTGCTTTTAAAGCAAATATGTTTGAGTATTGCATAGGTAAGGCTACCATGGCCTTTCTTGCCTTCTTGTACGGCGGAGTAATGCCACTCTTTTGCGGAATTATTATACCAAATTGTAGCTCAAGAGAGTAAAGTGAAATGTCGAAGCCTTAAGGTTGTTTAGTTAATCAAGCTCACTCTTTGAGTGCACTTTAAATCACCTCGTGCAACTCTTTCCAGAACATGATGATCTTGATTACTAGTGCAGAACATTGCCTAAAGCAGTCATATTCTATACAAAAGATCTTGATTTTCAATGCAAAGAGAGTGCTACATGGAACTGCCAAATTGCTCCCAGGTAAGTTTTTTAGCTTAAAAATATAGACATACAAAGTAAAACATTAAGCTGTAAAATTCTAAATGGGATTGCAAAATCTGCATAGTGATGAATAGTGTTTGGAATACATTCTTGATCTTAATTAATGACGTATAAGACGTATCACTTGGTCTGCTTTGTTACTGTCCTTTGGACTGTTGAAACTCCATCAACGAACTTTGTTCGGAAAAGAACGTTGGCGTTGTTGAACATTCCTTCTTTCAGCGAGACCACGATAAACTGTTGAGAATTGAGTTTCAAAAGCAGAGAAGGTTGTGAGGCCAAAATTGGATTTAAGTAAACACACATAAGAGTATATTAGTAAGGCTTGAAATAGAGATTTAGACCTGCGAGTGAGGGAAATGAGCTTTTATCATTCTTCCTATGTTCTGTGTGTGACTGAGATCAAGAGCTGCATCAACCTGAATAAATCAAAATCATGAGTATTTCTCTTTTCACTCACTGATTGTTATTGAAAACCAGTGTTCCACATCAGAAACATAAACAGACCCTTTAGATCTTCTGATCTTCTACTGTAATTTGAAATATCAATTGGGAACTGAGAAATCTGATATTGAAAAGCAGAGCTGTACCTCATCTAATATATAAAGAGGAGCTGGTTTGAAGAGAAGCAATGCCAATATTAGTGATAGCGCAAGAAGTGATCTTTGCCCTCCACTGAGTTCTGATAAAGACTGCTTCCAAACTTTTCCAAAGGCAACACGCGCCTCAAGACCATCAAGGAAATTGCCGCTTTCAGGAGGTTCTAGTTTTGCCATGGTGCCAGGTAGTAGAGTTGAAAAGATAGATCCAAAATCCCTAAAAAATAAACATTTAACAATTTCATATTTTCATTTCAGACGTGGAGGAACGAGATCATGAGCCTAAGAGCAAAGACAAACTCACTGGTTAACTTTAACCCACGTAACTTTCAGGGTTTCTTTTTTCTTCTCATCAAGCTCCTCAATCACTTTTGTGATTTTTGATTTGTCATTCTAGGGAAAAAAAAACAAAAAAACTGCATTAGTGATGATGGCACACGAAGCTATTGATATACATTGTAAAGGCGCTCTCTGCCTTCTGCAACTGACCTCGATAGTATTTTTCTTCGATATCAGAGCATTGTATTCATCTTCTGCTTTCTCAAACATAGCCATAACCTTCTTGTTCACTCTTTTTTCCAAGCTTCATGAGGGAAATAAAAAACCAGGAAAAGAAGAAGAATGCCTGTTATTTTGATATTGCACTTCAAGAATGTGAAGACAATATAGGTTGCATTAACATACCCTGATTGATCTGCCTGAAGTTTTTCAAGTTTTTCTCTGGCTACATACGGATCACAAGATTCAAAATCATAATCTGTCCCTCCTTTTCCAAAAAGTTGCTTTTCAGATGCTATCCATGTATGCTTTTCAACAAGTTTGTCTACCTTCGCGGAACAATCCTTGTGATCTGTTTCCATCCTTACGACCTATAAATAAATTGGAAGAAACAGTTGTCACGAAAAGTATATTCCTGGACTGCTGGACATGCAGAAATTTCAGAAAGTACTCAACTTCTCTAATATTATATCACAATCAAGTTACAAGAAAGTCTTAATTTTATATCCAGTTCAAGTTTACTTGCCATCCCCAACAGCTGTACGTTACCCATTGAGACGTTTGAACTTTCAAAATTTTAAAGAAACCCAAGGCAGAAACTCTTAACAGGCAAGACTAGTGAAGACGACAATTAACATTTTTATACAGAGTGCAAGAGAAACATAAACAGACTGGTAGTAAGAAAGAAACAAGCAAGGCCGCTTTGCCAAAACCTAAAAACAGCAAGAAGACAAAACAGAAAGTACCTCATTTTCCAATTTCTTTCTCTCAAGCTTCATCTCACTAAGCTTCTGCAGAAACTTTTCCTGGTCAGTAACCAGACCACTTATCTGTGTATCACATTCCTTCATCTTTGCATGTATCAACTTGAGCTCAGCAAGAGACTCATCATGAATCTTCTGTAAGGCATCAACCTGCAGGGGAAT
>NC_025686.1:26259689-26272101 GCF_000633955.1 Camelina sativa | reverse complement strand
TGTTCTTGCACCATTGCTTCTTCCTCCATCACAAGCTTCTCTTTTTCATTTTCATGACTCTATGAGCATGACGAACCAGAGACAATGTTACAGCGAATTGAAAAGAAGGCAATGTTTTCATGATAAAACTGGATAACTCAGGACAAGGAATTATAAGGTGGATTCATGAAGTTTAATGACATGTAAGTAATTGACTAAAAATATTTAATACCTTTAAATCTTTGGAAGCTGCCTGCATCTGAGATTTGATGGTCTTAATAGTTTTTTCCAAGTCCTTGAGTCTTCCCTCTCTGTTTTTGTCATGGTCTTTAATGGAATTCTCTAGTTTGGAAACAGTATCCACACAATTTTTGTAAGCAAGTTCCTTCTCTTTGATTTGGGATCTCGCTTCTTCAAGCTCTTCTTCAAGTTTTTTTACTGCTTCACCAAGCTGTGTATACGACAAATGATGGAAAGTATAAACCCATGTTCTTCAAGTATCAAGAGAAAACCCAACGAAACTAACAATTTAGCTTAAAAGATATAGATAGAAGATGGAGATATAAACCTTGTGGTGCTCATTCTGTTCAGCCCTCTTCAAAAATAAGGACAAGTCATACGTTTTTAGCTCCAACTGTGCATTAACATCTGTGAATTTCTTTTGAAGAGGCTGAAGCTCTCTGATCTGTGATGTCAAGATAAACCAGCAGTATACGTTTAAAATACTGAAAGCACTTTAACTCTGTGTGGCATGAGGAGTCTATAGAGAGCAATTAGAGCATTAGTACGCTACTACTTTATTAGTTTCTTAGTAATTTCGAAATATGGCTAGTATCGGTCAAAATCCAAAATATTTAGACCTATCGCGTAAGCTTAAGGGTTTACCTGCGCTTCAATGTCAGCCAACCTTTTCTGGTGTCCTTGTAATTTTGATTCAGCTTCTGCCAGGTCATGAAGTTGCCTGAGGAGATCACCTCCACCCCTAAGGCAAAGGAAAAAATATGACCAACAAACTTTTATTTTTGAGTTTTAGGCATTTCTGAACCTCCTCCGTAAAAAATCAAGGAAATGACCCTAACTAGAGATCTAAGCGTTCAAGAAAGAAAGACATACTTGCGACTCCCACCAGTAAGAAGACCACTTGGTTGGAAAATATCACCTTCAAGTGTGACACTTGGAGTCCGAATATCCCGATTGAAAGCAACCTGCAAAAGAAGCAATGAAGGGAACATCAAAGACTGATTCTAGAGGCAGAAGCAATAAATAAAATAGTAGGAATAAAATCATGGTAGATTTTGCATCTATAACCCACAACATTGATAGACTTTATAATAGCATCATCAGATGTGATTCGTCAAGAGTTACTAAAAAGGAGCTCAGCTTAGAAAATGGAAAAAATGTGCACACCACATATTCTACGTATCGAGTCATACATAAGTTAACATCTTCTTACAAGAAAAAAAGCTGAACGCGCTAGCCACATGTAATTAATATTATGCTTGGGGAAATACTTACTTCCTTGGCTGCATCAGTAGTTTTGCAAACAAAAGTGGAGCCAAAAACATACTCCATGGCATTCTGCAAAATACATATATCACACGAATATGAAGTTGAACTTGAAAATTCAACACTTAAAGAAACATGCATGCGATAAAAATTATCAGCGATGGAGGATTATGTATTCTTGAAAACTTGAGAAATAGAAGATTATGTATCAGATTCGTGTTACTATATGCAGGTGGGTACCTTTAGTTCATCGCTGTAACCGACTAAGGAAAGTGCCAGTTCAGCATTATCTTTTCCTACCTGAAATATAATAGAAAATTAGCAAAGAAAATGAAAACAAAGAGATTAATTTTGAAAGTACCAAACAATATAACTACATACCAATCTAGCAGTCGCTTGCTGCACTCTAGGCTGAACAACGTAGGATTGGATTTTGTTCAGAGGTATAATTGTAACTCTTCTCCTAAGAGCACCGTTCTGAAGGAGCTGCTTTCCAGTATCTTCTGAGTCAACAACAACATTATACAACTTCCCACCAGCAGTAACCTGAAAATAGAAAAGCAAAGTAACTTCAGGCAATTGGATCCAACAATTTCTACTATGAAATATTAAGATATATAGTCTACCTCCAACGCTGTCATTGATGACCTATCTTTTACTTTTATTAGTTTTGCGACCACACCTTTCACCTTAGAACGGTCAAAGTTCCTCTCAGGATCGCGGTATGTAAACTGAACATTTGCTAATTGAGCTGATAACCCACGCACTTTATCTTCCAGCCTTTGTACAACTTCAAGTTCGGCTCCGCGGTCCTAAACAATTATCTCAGTCAGAGATGTATACTTTATATAGAAGAAGACAAAATTAACTTAAGTGACCATGCTAACCTTCTCCAAAGCTTCCATCTGACCCTCATTATAAGGAATAGATTCGAGTGTCTTTTTTACACGTTCCACATCATTTTTCCTGGCTCCAAGTTCATTCTCCACTTCAACGGCTTCTTCACGTTTTGACGTTAACTGAGATTTTCTCTCATTTAGCTCCTTTGAACAGTGTTCTATTTTGGTTTTCAGCTGTTTCAACTCTGTTCCAGCTGTTCCAACAGCAATCTTTGCATCCCGTAGTTGATCTTCTAAGCATTTCTCTTCATCTCCACTACTCTTACCAGCTACTACGCCCTAATAATCAAGGGACATAAACCCAATTAACATAAAACAAATGGATATTATTTGGCACGGAATAGAGCGACATTTTATAGTGGTACTACCTGGTGTTCCTTTTCACGCTCTTCCAATGTGGTGGAGAGTTCTTGGAATTTTTGTTTTAGATCTGCCGCTCCTTCCTCAGACTTCTTCACAGCAGCAGCTCTCTCTTTTACGGAATTCTTTAAATCTTCAATATTGTGAACAATCTGTCAAAACCAAGTAGGAAGTTATATACGCCAGAAATAGCTGAAAAATCTATAACACTTCTAGTAACAGATAACAATTTGGTCCTGTCTCTAACCTTTTCAGCATTCTCTTTTTCTCCCAAAAGGGTGTCCTCCTTGTTATTAAGCTTAGATGACTCACGTGTCATTTCTTGAGACAGTGAATCCACTTTTTCAGACAGAGTTTTAACTTCTCCCCCCATGCTGGCTTCCTTTTCCCGAGTCAGAGTTTTTATCTGTTTCTCAATTTCCTGTATATCTCCCTGCGTCTTTTCTGTATCCTCGTCGATCTTCGTAAGTTTCTTCTTCATTTCTCCAACTCCAAGAACAGCATTATCTCTAATCTTCTCTGCTTGAACATATTCAAAGGCAATACAGAATCTCCTCAGTCGATCCAGCTCGGCGTTACCATTAGCCCACTGCATGTACTGTGATTTCTCTTTCCTCAACTTCTCCAGAGCCGGCAAAATTTCATGATCAAGGAGCTTATTAATCTCATCAACCTTGGTTTGCTTCTTCTCAAGTGTTTTCAATGCAGCTTCTTTCTTGTTTTCATACATTCTTGTTCCAGCAGCTTCTTCAAGCATGGATAAAATCTCGGGAGGTTTCATGTTTAGAACTTTGGTGATACGCCCTTGCATAATGAGAAAATGTGGGTTGTTGACATTAAGCTGCACCGAGTGGAAAAGATTCTGAACTTGACTTGGTTGTGCTAGCTTCCCATTTATCAAATACTTGTTCCTACCACCAACTACAATCTTTAAACATCAAAATAAACAAAACAAAATGGTCACATAGAGCAAATTAAAGAGCCATTTCACCCTAACATTACAAATTTTGCTAATTTTTCCAATTCCAAGTTAAACAAAGAACATACTTGTCTAGTGACAGTAATCTCCGGGTGCTCCTCATAGCCTAGAGGACTCCTGTGTCTCTCGGAATTGTCAAATGTAACGGAGACAGTTGCTTTGGTAATCCCAGCTTGTCCTTGCTTATAGACGAGCTCCTGCAAATTAGCAGCTCGAACCTGCTGGAGATTAGTGATACCCAGAACGAAACAGATTGAATCGAGGATATTGGATTTTCCCGACCCATTCAGACCCGTTATCGCATTAAAATGTTGATCGAAACCAGAAACAACCGTTCTCGTCGCATACGATTTGAAACCCTCTAAGCATATCTCTTTTATATGCATCTTCTTCCCCCAATTTCCAAAAAACCCTAGATAGAGCGAGAGTAGAGTAGCTTAAATCGGAAAAACCCAGAAAAACCCTATTTTCAAAATTGGAACTTTTAGATCGAAGGTACACGAAATTGAAACGTTGCAAGAGAAGCACAAGTCGAATCTGAATAAAGTCTTAATTTTTTATTTTTTTTTTCTTGGAAAAAGATAATAATTAGGGATTTTGAAATCGAGGGCATCTGGATTTGGGAACATAGGGAGCGGGAAATTGAATTTTGGAAACAGTACCGAAACCTTCCACACCATTTAGAAGGTTCAGATCTTTACCAAGATATATCGATATCGTCGAGGGACGCAAAAGTTGAGTGCCGACGTGGATTTTAAATATGGTCATCAAACAGTTACATTAATACATTATATAACACGTGTAATGTATTTCACAAAAAACCGTCGCAACCCACTACGAGTACACGTACGAGAAGTTGTTTTATTTAATAGTCTTTCGTAAATGGGAGTAAAAAAATTAACCAAATGGTTAAGAAAAGGATAGACGACGACGGCGAAAGCAAACACAATCTTGGAGAAGAAACTCGAAGAACTTGAGTGTTTGCTAGAAGAAATCGGTTATGGACTTCTGGCAATGGTGATCATACTATAGAATAAAAATTCAAAGTCCGGTTTCTTTTCACGCATACCCTTTTAACTGCGGAGATAACGTCGGTTAAGGAAGGTGGAGAAGAAGGAGAAGAGATGCTGAAACTTCGTTGCATGGCTAAGAGACTAAGAGGTTAACCGAACTTGAAGAAGCTTTCAAGGAGTTGACCGGTCCAATCGACGAACCGAACATGCAGATTTACCATTATTGTTAAATAGGTAGAATTACCATTATGGCATTATCATATATGTAAATAACTTGTTAATCAAGTTTGAGATTTTGTATAAATAAGGCTAATGAATAAATGGAGAGAAACTATTTCACCTCTAAGTTCTAAGGTTTCCTCCAATTCTATAAAACATGGTACGGCCTGATGTGAAATTAAGAATTCAAGTATGCCTATGATAAAAATGTAAAAGTAATTATGATTAAAGTATATTTGATCCATTTCATTATGAAAAAGTTACATTTGATACTTTGATTACTCATAATTATTCCATTGAACTAAACTTTATACACATCAAATGATACTAAAAACAAAATTACTTAGTCGACAAAAACAAAAATAGTTACTTTTATGCATGGTTTCAAAGTAGTAATTCACTTTCCACAGTCGTTAAATGAACCTATTATTAATTATACGCCCCATATCTTTTAATCTTCCCATTCTCCCATTATATATTCAACTATATTCAACTAGATAATAACCCGTGCTGGTAGCGCGGAGAATATTTTTTTTTGTTATTTGTTAATATTATATTTATGTTGTATCATTTATTTACATGTTATATAATATAGTACTATATGGTGAGTTTTGATTTATATTAAACTACTAATAGCTAGGCCTGGAAACTACTACCGATATCCGTATTGGACCCGTTTTTCGGTTTGTATCCGTCCCAAGAAAAGGTACCCGCACCTTTAGGGTCGAGTAAAAGGTATAATAATTATATATCCATAAATAATGATCGAGTATCGATATTAATTTAATTTTTGAGCGTCTCGTTACCTGTCTCAGTACCCGTTTTATTACCCGACTCATAAATACACGTTAATATTTTGTAGAATAATGTTACCAGCGTGAGGAAATATTTATGTAACTTTGGATTTGCTTGTTACAAAATAATAGTAGAAAATTTATTAATTCTATACATTTTATAAAATCATATATTTAATTTACTTAAGGTCATACTTTGATTTCGACCCGTAGTTGGTACTACTATTTTGGTTTGGTGTAATATCAAATTCGTTAATTATACATTCGGTAAAGCCAAAAAAATCTAACAAAACATGTATTGACCCGTGATTTGGTATTACAAATTGATGTGATCGTGTTTAGAGATCTTAATATACCAAATTTACAAATTAAAGTTATTGGTATAACATGTTGTATATTAATTTTATAGGTGAAAATTACAATAAGGTTATGTATATTATCAACATTATACACTTAGTATTATTTATATAGCGAATATTGTGTATAAACAATTAAGTTTTAGCCAATTAAATAGTTTGTTATTATTTCCTAAGATTTATGAAACAATAAATAGAGTTTTATTATTTTGTAAACAAATCTAAACTTTTCTTTTGTTAGTTATTAAAATAATTAAAATATAATAGCATTTTCGTAATATGTCACATCAGAATTGGTTAAATTTTTAACAACATAGCTTAAATAAATATATAGATATATTTTAAAAATATAAACAATGTTGTATCCTAATTTTAATATATATTTGTTATTATTAAATGATTTAGATATGTAAATATTTAATCTTAGTTTTATAAATAAATTTAAGTTTTATAATTTTCTAATTAGTTTGTTATTGTTTCCTAAGATTTCTGAAATAATAAATAGAATCTGTTTAATTATTTTATTACATAATTTCGTAATAATTTTATTAAATAATTTTGAATTTATTTTATTAATGATTTCTTGTAAGCTAATAAATTAATAATTACTATTTTTTTGGATAATCATTTTCAGGTTAAAACAAATTAATATTAAAATTCTGTTATTATATTTTGTATTAAAATACAGTGGTATTTTGTGTAATATTTTACATGGAATAGGGTTATTTGTTTAAAGGATTGCTTAAATAAGTATATAGATGGAAAAAAGTATGAACCACATATATACTGATTCGAGTGTAGAGAAGAGAGAGACACTCGAGATACTGATTTAGTAATGAATTCACACACAACCAAGCTATCAATCTCATAATCAAGACAAAAAAACATCAAAGGCTAAAGAGAGAGACTAGAAATGATTAAATACTAGAAATCAAAAGCAGAATTAAACTTCTATACTAGAAATCGCCACAAGTTATAGTTCCAAACACACACATAAGTAAAAAGATCGTGATGACGCTCACTACTGGATTAGTTGTCAATTAATGTTAATAAATTGTAAATTTTTAAAAAATCATTAATTGAAAACTGGTTTAGCAAATAATGCATTTATAACTAAACATTAAATATACTATATTTTTTTAAATTGTACAAAAACTCTACAAAATCAATCTTTTTGATACAGAGATGGATTATTGGAAAATCTTGATGATGCATGACTTAAAATTAAGCCTACATCTTTACAATATTTAAAGAGAGGTACAAAATAAATAATTCAAAAATTATGGCTCTTATTCAATTGCCACTAATTATTTTTTTTAGATTTTGTTTTTTAAAATTAATAAGGTTAATTTGGTATTGATGAAAAATTCAGTTGGATCATCTAATTAGAATATCCAAGATCCATGGGTGCTTAATATGGTATCTTACCAAAACAAAAATCATTAATAACTAATTTAGGAAAATCTAAATTTTATTATGAATTTCTAAAGAGATTTTTGGTTTTGTATTTTTTTGTTAGCATATTATTATATCATATAGCTTTGGTTGTACAATTATCTCCTCTTGATATTAAGGAACCAATCTAAATTGGATGTTTTTTTGTGGCATCTTTCTATTAATATTCATTCTTTCGTTTGGCATCTCAAGTCATTGGTTTTAAACCACTGACTTTGTCCACCAGTTTCCAGCATTTTCCAAGATCCAGAAGTCCGTATGACATGGGTCGTCAACTAATATATTGTTTAACTAACGGTTTAATTTGATTACTCGCGAGCTAATTACGAGGGAAAACAAAAAGACAAATTAGTTTGACTACATGCATATTTACAAACATAATCAAATATCACATGCCACGATTCAAATATATTTACTGTAATTAACGAGTACTCGATAACCTTTATATTTCCGATATATTCAAGTCATAAACTTATTTGCCATATATTTTCGTCAACTACTGTCTTTGATGCTGACTCTGTTTTTGTATCTCCTCTGTTTCTTTCGTCGTTAACAAGGCACCGTGCATAATCCTAGAAGTTTAATTAGCTTGTTCTTTGCTATTTTCGGTTTACGAAATTTCTTTAACGTAAACTACGCAACTAATTTCACTCGTAAGTCGTAAGCAATCGACTATGTTAGAATATTCTAGTACTTTTGCTATTTTTGAATATTAAATAATATTTTGACTTAAAAGTATAATTGATTTTGCTTGTTGAAATAATAATGTTTTATTTGACTAATTAAACATATTTTTTAACTATTGCATATATACGTACGTATAATATTTCGAAATATACTTTTTCCTTATACATCAAATCATATATGTGTAAGTGTAACTATGGGGATGTTATATAGTCGAGCCTTGTGTAAAATATTGGTGTTTCCATGACTTTACCATTTGATCCCCAACAATCTCTTGTTCTTGATTTTGTTTCTAGAGAAGATTCACTGACTCAGATTTGAATCATATGCATTGGACTCGATATCGATGAAGACAAAACCTCCTCCTATAAGCGACGGTACGCCCAACGAGAGTGTATCAGATGTATTCGTGCGTGTGACGCAGCTCGTGTCTATTCTCGAGACTCAATACTCAGAGGACACGGTCGTAATTATTTCGCCTGATTCACACAACTAATCTGTGTTACAAGCTGGTGTTCAAGTCGTCGACCTTCGAAGGCACTCGGAGTTGTATTTTGGACCAGGAGAAGTAAAGATTTTTTTTAGACGCAAAAAGCGTTCCTGTGTACAAGCAACCTGCTTCTGCTGTATATAAATGCACAAACCCACCAAACTGTGACTAATGGAAGTGTTACTTAGTAGTACATTCTATTTTAGACAATCATAATGGTAAAAGGTCTTATACTTCCTTAAGTGCTTTCTTGATTCGAGAAATTCATATTAAGTCGTAGTTTTTCTTTCATGCAAATTTTATTTACTAAAACCAATGCAATTATAACTTAATCCCCATTCATGCTGTTGAATATATTATTTGAGAAGTACATTTTTAACTTTTTTTCAAGCATGTACTTCTCAAATAATATTAAGAAGAAGAAGGTTTGTTTTGGTTCTGGCCGGTTAAGGATATAAACCTGAAATCAAATAGTGTCAATCGGAGGAGGGGGTACAATTTGTCAATTGCTCACAAAATGTATTATATGGTTGACGTAGGTGTTCAAACGTATTATATTTCCCTTTCACTGGTCTATCCGGCCGGTTTGTTGTGGATTCGATTTTAGGGACTAACCTGTTAATCTAAACCGGAATGTGCGATTACGATTGTGGTTTTGTCATGCAAATTTTTTTAAAAGAAAACTACTTCAACTACTAGTTCATTTGATAATTGATATATATATATCAATTAGATGTATTACACCCCGTGCTATGCACGGGAGTATTTTTGCAAATAGTATATATATACCCAACAATTAGATGTATACGTAACTTTAAGGTTTATGTGGAAAAATGACTATGCATAGATAACATTAACACACTTTTCATTGATTAACCCACAATCCACAAACATACTAACAGTTACGTTAGATTAGTTTTCAAAAAAGAAAACTTTACATTCATCTAAATTAGCTAGAGCACAAATCATTATTTTTGATAAAAAGAAAGTACAAATATTAGTTTAATAATTACCTGTTTGATGAGCAGTTTATGGCTTCTCATCATTCATTCATGACCTTATCTAATCAAAACAATGAGAAGTAAAATATCATACTGTAGCAAAGGCAATCAAGAATCAAAAATCACTTTGAAACAATAGAAACATAGTTAAGTGATCAAAATTGTTTTTAGTCATTATTTTGAGTATAAATTATCTTTATACGTATTAATTATTAATATATGCTATACACTTTATATTTGATTTGAGTGACATAAAAAATCTATGAAATACACTAAACGACATGTGGAACTGGTTAAAGAATCACAGCTGCACATGTTGATTTGAAAAAATAATGCAGCATGATGCTTCACTAAATTTAAGACTTCTCCAACAATTCATGAAAGTGAAACTTTTGTTTTTGCGAAAAAGAGGTTTTTGAAAAGTTATCTTTAAGAATAATTTTATAGGCAAATATGATGGTTTTACATTGTATTGCTAAATCAAACATCTGAAAGAAAAAAATGTACTCTCTATAAATAATAGACTAATTTACCGAGAAAGCTGAATGGATTGATACATCATGGCCAAATTACATCGGTTAACTTGTGTCATCTTCAACACCTCATCTTCCATGCCCCTACAACCAATCGAACATAAACCAATTCGTCATATATATCGAAACTCTAAAAAAATGAAATTATATAAGGAAAAAACTGGCAGACCACTCACTCACTGTATAAACGACTCCTAATTAAGGTTTTGAGACTGAAAACTGAAATTAAGGTTTTGACTTTTGAGACTGAAGTTGAGGAGACCCATATTTTGTTTTTTTTGATCGACTGAGAGATTTTATGGTGTTTAAGTATCGGATCGTGGGCGAAGAATGGATCGTGGGAGANATAGGTTTTTTTTTTTTTTTTTTTTTCTTAATTCTTGTTAGCATGATCACATTTTAGTTTTTAACTGATTTTTATTAACTTAGAATGCTTTTAAATCCTATGTGGCACAATTTTATTGGCCATGTGACTTGTGATTTATAGTATAAAGGATATATATTATAAAAAAAATTGTTAGAGAAGAACGTCTCTCGTTCCCACCAGTAAGAAGACCACTTGGCTGGATCTAAGCGTTCAAGAAAGAAAGACATACTTGCGATTGCGACTCCCACCAGTAAGAAGACCACTTGGCTGGAAAATATCACCTTCAAGAAGATAATAATTAGGGCTTTTGAAAACGAGGGCATCTGGATTTGGGAACAGAGGGAGCGGGAAATTGAATTTTGGGAACAGTCCTGAAACCTTCCAAGCCATTTAGAAGGTTCAGATCCCTACCAAGATATATCGATATCGTCGAGGGAGGCAAAACTAGAGTGCCGACGTGGATTTTAATATGGTCACGTAACTTGGCATCAAACTGTTACATTATATAACACGTGTAATGTATTTCACAAAAAAACCGTCGCAACCCACTACAAGTACACGAGAAGTTGTTTTATTTTAAAATCTTTCGTAAATGGGAGTAAAAAATAACCAAAATGGTTAAGAAAAGGATGAAGACGACGACGACGGCAAAAACAAACACAATCTTGGAGAAGAAACTCGAAGAACTTGAGTGTTTGCTAGAAGAAATCGGTTCTGGTAATGGTGATCATACTATAGCGTACCGGGAATTCAAAGTCCGGTTTGTTTTCACGCATACCCTTTTAGCGGCGGAGATATCGTCGGTTAAGGAAGGTGAAGAAGGAGTAGAAGAGATGATGAAACTTCGTTGCATGGCTAAGAGGTTAACCGAACTTGAAGAGGCTTTCAAGGAATTGACCGGTCCAATCAACGAACCGAACATGCCGAGTTTGGAAAGTGGTGGCGATGGTGGTGTCAATGTTGATGATGAGACCGGTTTGGTTCGCTCGTTGGTTGAAACGTTGCACGAAGAATATAAAGACGATGCTTCGTTAGAGGAGAAGTTGGCGAAGAGAAAAACCGAGAAGATGAAGACGAAGCGGTTTAGGGGTTTGGTTAGTTTTGGTTTTGTTGGTTTTGTTGCGAGTATGGTTAGTTTCTACGGTTATCTTTGTGATCAATCGAACGAGAAAACCATGTTTCTCACTCCTACTTAATTTTCGTAACAACTTGTTGCTCTTGTGGTTCATTGATTACGATGAGAGTAATCAATGTTACAATGACTATTGTGTTATATATTTTCAATAGATTTGGGCTTTCTATATGATTAATGGTTTTTTTTTTGTTAGTCTCTCGGCACTTTTTGTCATATAGATTTTGGCTTTCTATATGATTAATGTCATCACTCAAAAATCTTGTCTCTTGTGTCACTAGTGCGTTGTTGTGTTCCTAAACTGGTAGACTCTGTTTTTGTCAATTTGCTTATGTGTTGGTTTCGATTATGTCTACTGTTTACCAGATACTAGTAGGAAAAAAATAGTATGATCTTTAAATTTATATGTGGGATCTTATAAAACTATAAAGTTACAACACAATAAATAAACAATTTTGTGTAAAATAATAATCAGTAGTAGTTAAGACATATGTATGATATGTAATCAATAAGCATGAACCTCAATTAATTTATATATAGGCGTGCGGATTTACACACACGTTTTAAGGATTGATCTTACGTGTGTGTATTTTGAGCCCAAGAGTAGAAGGAACAAGGAGAAGAAGTGGAAGAGGCATTCATAGA
>NC_025686.1:26214088-26258909 GCF_000633955.1 Camelina sativa | reverse complement strand
TTTGAGCCCAAGAGTAGAAGGAACAAGGAGAAGAAGTGGAAGAGGCATTCATAGAAACCATTGTTGCTTGCTCTTCAGAGAGATGATGAAATGTTTCATTCGAAGAGTTATCTGATGGATCTTTGTTTACTTCTTCCTCTTCTTGGCCCATGATTAGCTGAGAAGCAACAAACTTGTCAAGCGTTTGCCAATCCATCACTTGATCATTATGATCATCATTGACTAGTAATCCTGATTGATGATGATGACCACCAGTACTTGTGTTCATCATGATCATATGATTATCATCATTGGTAATAACATGACCATCATCCCGTTGCATTATTGTGGTTGGGTTTGCGTTAATAGTGCTTAGTACAACACCATAAGGGTCTTGGTCATTCTGATGTAATGATGATAATGATGATGATGATGAGCCTTGAAACATTCTTGGACTCTCTAGATCAGGAAGATGGTAGTAGTTACCATTAGCAACATCCATCTGCTGCGTGAACCAATTAGATTCTTGGCCTGATGATGATCCCATCATTGTTCTTGGATTGTTGTAATTCATCGTGGTTAGTTTCTTCTTGAAAGCGCGACAAACCACCCATCCTTCCTCATGAGGTGGTCCATTTTCATCGGTCTCAAGACGGTATTCGTGCATGATCCAATCGGATTTCTGACCATTCGGGGCCCTACCTTTGTAAAACACAAGAGTCTTCCTCATCCCAACAAGCTCTTGCTTTGAGTATATGGCCTTGTCTCGACCTGTTGCTTTCCAAAATCCGGAGCCCGTTGCTCTATTGGTTCGTGTCCCAGTTGGATATTTCTTGTCCTTGTGGCTAAAGAAATACCATTCCCTCTCTTCTCCCGTCCCTCGTCCACATAACTCTATATATATAGCCCAAAAAACAACATTTTCATTAAAGATATAGTACGACCTTGATTTTTGAATTAGAAGAATCTGACTTTCAAAAACTAATTAATGTGGTATATAGTATGATTTAACTAATGAGATCAAAATAGATGAACGTTGGAATGCATACATACCTTGGATGTCCCATGGCTCGATTTTGTAGAGATCGACATCTTTGATAACATCAACTTGCATTCCCGGGAATGCAACTTTGTTCTTGAGATAATAGTCAACAAGTTCTTCATCCGTCGGATGGAATCGATAACCGGGAGGAATGTGCGAGAGACTCTCCATTTTGATTTATTTATTTATATATGTTCTGCAATATTGCAATTTGTAACACATACTTTATCATCGGTACATAGAAAGACATGAATGGAACTGATGTGAAATTAAGAATTCAAGTATGCCTATAATAAAAATGTAAGTAATTATGATTAAAGTATATTTGATCCATTTCATTATGAAAAAAATTACATTTGATACTTTGATTACTCATAATTATTCCATTGAATCAAACTTTATACACATAAAATGATACTAAAAACAAAATTACTTAGTCGACAAAAACAAAAGTAATTACTTTTATGCATGGTTTCAAAGTAGTAATTCACTTTCCACAGTCGTTAAATGAACTTTTATTAATTATACGCCCCATATCTTTTAATCTTCCCATTCTTTCATTATATTCAATGGAAAAAGTATGAACATATATACATACGTCAAATAATTAAGTTTCCAAGGAGAAAAAAATTAAAATGTAATAATATGAAAACATAGTTGTTCTCGACCTCTCGTGAACGAAAGTGAGTACATTTGTGATTATATATATGCGATTTTGTAACATACTGAAGACCGAAAATCAGAAATATACATTGTTCTATGTACTGAAAGAAACTTACTTGAATCTTCTTCTTATATATATGCAACCTTTGTAAGAATATTCGATTTTTTTTTTGTCTTCTCTTGGTTCCTCGTAGATTTGGAGAAAGAGACAAAAGCGTTTTGTCTTGTTTTAGTTGTTTATGTTGAGAACACTAAAGACTTCGAGTGTTCCGATTATGGCGGATTCTCTAGGCTTATATATACACATATATATAGGCACATAAATGTAAACAGAGACAAAAAGCTCTCGTGATGCAAAAGGAATTGTGCTTTTTATTATAATTTGTTGTAATTTTTTTTGTTTAATACTTTATTAAGGGAAGATTCTATTTGGATTTTGGGGGTCTTTAATTATAACTAAGCTATCACTGTCTTTCTCTCTCTACCTGAAGTGTTGCATAAGTTTTCACTTTCTACACTGTGTGTGATAGAGAAGTAATGTGGTCTTTTAGAACTATCTCTCTACCAACCATTGAATGAGACGTTTTTCAAATAAACTACTTCCCTTTAGTTATATATTTGACAAATACTAATTAAGCGTTTAAGTTGGTGCGGTCGTGGCTGCAATTGTTCACGTTTTGTGGATTGGTGTTCATACCGCTAAAAAGGATTAAAATTTTGTAAGCTGAAAAATATTTAAAACCAAATTGTACATATCAAGATTTTATAAAATTGAAACTTAAAAAAACTCTTGGTTACATACAATAGAGATCAAGTTTATTAAAACTAGATAGAAAACGAAATGGAGTACTCGTTTAGACGTCTTACTAAGATGGTCTTAGCCATCAACAAAAATTGTTGAAATTTCAACCGTTTCACACCTTTATCCGCCTGCGTTTATTCTCCCGCGTTGATGTTACTCGAAGTCTCAAATATGTACGACACTTTAGATAGTTAGATTTAAACTATAAAATCCCTAGTTTTTTAATTGACCGTACGTTGATGTCAACTAGCAATATATATAATATCCTATAATCGAGTTATTTATTAGATTCGTTTGGTGAAATGGATACGCATGTTCTTTTTGAATAAGAAAACAAAGTTTTTTTTTTAATTAGTATGACATTAGTTGATCGATAGTTAGCCATGGAAAAGGTTCAGAAATACTTATATATATTTCAGCTTTACAATTTAACTAATGACAGTTGATGGGATATTTTTTCACAGTTATAATATATGCAGATTTTTTAGAATTGTAAGGTTTGAACCCATTGGATCTTACTTTACGTAAAGTTTGAATGTGTTTTGATATGAAAAACCGATTATATTAATTCCAGCTTAAAAGTTGTAAATTGGGAATTAAAACTATACATATTCATATAAAACTCTAAGATGATTCAGCCATGAACAAAGATAAGACAATTTTCTTATAAAGTTTGATTGTGATGATTGCTTAATTCTTAAATATCAAAATTACCAGTTATTTATACACATATTTAAATAAATAATTTTTTTTTTTGTCTCTTTCTAGTGTTTATATATCAACGAGTACTCAAACTATAGAGAAACAAATCACCAAAAAGTAATCTAGAGAATGTATCACATGATCATAACATATTTATATTTTGGCAAGTTTTTGTACTACTTGATATGAAGTGTTTTATTTTATTTTAAGTAACTAGACGAACTCTTTTTTCTTTTGAGTAAATGTAAATATTGTAAGAAACAAAGAAGTGAACTATATACAGAAGATAACATTAGAATAATTTATTTTTAAAAACAGTAATAAAATAACGTGGCGTGACATGAGTGGTTACGTAATAACACAGGGAACATCATCGCCGAGAAAAAAAAGCTCCTTATCGCCTTCGGTGCTGTCCCCACTTCACTTCCTTTTTGTCCCCACCAAACTTCTCACTTGTTGAGTTCTTCCTTCTTCAGTTCTTCTCTTCCCCTTTAAACTTACATCCAAATCCTCCATTTGATTCATATTCCTAGACATTATAACAAATTCTCGAATGTCAAGATAACATACGTTTTCATGTTTTCTTTAAAGTAGGCTTAGAGTTTTGAATATGCATTTTCACATATATGAAGATAGTGTTTTTATGAATACAGAAGTTAATACAACTACTTTGAAAATTTGCTTGTCATACTCATACGTAGGTGATACAAGATTGATAACTTAGAGAAAACATATGTGGTATTTACTTCATAAGGTAATCGAATTTTTTTATGACCGATTGAAATTCTATACTCATACCATATGGTCCACATTGGCGTTTTTTTCAACAAAAACTTGATCCGTAAGTTCAATCAAAATAGTTTTTGTTATTTTCGTTTATTTCTTTATTTGTGTCTGTTCACTCGATTAATTGTTGTGGTCATACATCAAATTCACATGGATATATATACCACGTTAGTTATATTATTATTTGGGTTTGTCTAACTATAATTTTAAGCTATTGTTGTTTTCAACCATGTTAAAAAATTTAGGTTATTTATATAAATTTCTTCTTGAAGAAAAGCAAAGTTCAGAGAAATTAGAGATCATAAGGATCATTAGATTATGTAGTAAATATCATGACCTAATGCTAGACCTTATTTTTTTAGTTTTGACGGCAGAGTATGTCTCTTTTCTCTCTTTTTCCCCCTTTATTTCAGTGTCTCTCTGATATTTGCTATTAATATAAAAACAAAATAAAAAAAGGTGGTTCTTAAAAAGTACGCTTCTGTCTCCAATTTCTCCACTTGGAAACACTATGATTATACCTGCAAATTCTATATATCATTTTAGTATGGTCTATATAAAGATATATATAAATATTGCACGCATCTATATTTCGTGAGTAATATGTACGTACTATAAAGAGATGGTTGTGGTGTATGTATATATGTAGAGTTTTGAGAATGCCACTTTAAATTTCGAAAAAAAAACAAATTTTCATCTGTTTCATATTAGATGATTGGACCGACAAACCGACGGTTTTGAGTACATTGATAGGTCTTCGGAAACACTGAGAGAGTGACAGTTATCCATACCAATCATACCACACGTTTTCTTTACCCAAGAGAGCGACCGGTTTAAGTTGGTTCGATTGGATCTTAAACGGTAAAGGTAAAACACCAGTACATCTTGTGGCTGAAGCCGCTAAGTTGGTCCCAGTAGACGAAATTATATGATTGGAGTCGTGAGCCCGGCGTGGTCCTCCTAGCCACTGTCAAGTCAGCCATTGCCAACGAACCACCGTTCTTTCCGGTCTAATGAGTGGGCCTTACGGGGGCCCGGTATCATTATGTGGGGTCCAAAAGTAATGGGGGCTACACGTGAAGCTCGTGCGTGAGTGTGTGTATTAATCTACCTCTTTCTCTATATAATATGTACACCAATCCATATTTCATTGGGCTATACACATCTCACTCATATCACTTACACATGTATGTATTTAGAATGTAGCAATCAAGAACGAAAGGATTGGTTATATTAAGTACATATTGTTTGATGAATTCGTTTAAACACACGCATATATATGAGAAGACAAGAAGAGTGGAAGCGTGGAACTAGAGAATTGATTTTCACTTAGTTTGAACTTTGTAGTGTAAACTAGTTGAATTATTAGCACACGACTATAATTACATTCTTAGAAAGAAAACAAATCAAAAGATGAAGAGAAAAGATTATATAAGAGGTCTAAATTTGAATAATGTTTTCTTGAAAATGATTGGTTGATTGTGGAGTTGCGGAGATCATTCCTCCACCACGATGCATTCATGGTCATAGCCTATAAGGATATGACGACCAAAATTTTTTACAAATCATAGGGAACATTATAATCATTTACAGTATATACAAATCACAGGGACCAAAAATTACGATTTGTATATAATAAGTTTTTTTTTTAGAGTTTAGTTTTGTCTTATTAAAAAGCAATTTACAAGATATTATATAATAAAAAATTAGATCTTCAAGTATGTTAGATTAGGAATGATTGACCCTTTATTCTAGCGTACTGATGATTTTTTTTTTCTTTCTAATGCAATGTTGGCATGATATTACTTATTGATTTTTGTTCAATAATCATATTATTGACATGCATAAAATAGCATAATTACAGTGGAAACAATTGCAACATTTTTGTAACGGTGATTTGTTCTTCTTTTATTTGTGAGCTTCAAACCAATCAAAGCTTATGTCTTTAAGTACAAGAGAATAGAAAACAAAAATTAAAGTATTAAAAATCACCCGTGCACAATGGACGTAACTAATATAATTATTTGAAAAATAAGCTCAAGTGTAAATAATTACATGAAACAAATAATCATGTCTTTTTTAGTGCTAAATATATTTGCACTTTGTGAATACGTTTCCTCCACAAATTGTCAACGTTCCCACCTAATGCTACATTATTAGGGAGAAATCCTTCATTCTCTTATAGTTCTCTTATTTAATATTGTTTTAAAGTCACCTCATATGGTTAATAATAATGAGAACTATAGATGTATTAATCATATGACTACGAAATTAGAACAAATAAATTAAAGGACAAGAATGATTGTATTTCATTTTCATGTCATTTATTTGGTATCTTTTAAAATAATTCATACAATTTGTTTACATACAGTATTTTATTATTCACAGATATTATATAAGAATTAATTAGTCTACTAGTTTATAATATTTGGTATCGCAGTGTTATAACTTGAGTTCATACTTATAATGTGTTATAGTCGATGAGATAGTAAGAATGTAATTTTTTATTTATTTTTTGGCAATATAACTTTGTATTAACAAAGATTAGGATACATTGTTCCATAATATTATAAACTTTGATTTTGCTACTCTAGCACCTTTAGCTAGACTATCAGCTACAATGTTTAGATTACGTGGAATCTTATCAAGAGTTATGACTTTATAGGAAGAATGTAAATTAATAACGTTGATAAAAAGAATATTTGAAAATATATTGTTGTTGGGCCTCTTAAAATTTCATGGGCTGGGCTAAGTTAAAGCAACAGTTTAATCATCGGTTTGATTTGCGTCAGCAAATTCTGGTTTAGATGAATAAATCTGATTCGACCAAATTTACCGGTTCAGACACTTAAACCAAACACACGCGAATTGGACAGAGACGACACGGCGACGACGAGGGTTTTGTGAGGATTTTGTGACAAAACCCGCGCTTTGCCACTCATCGTCGTACTAGTTCTACTTCAATCAACACTTGTACTTGTCGGCGTGAACTCTCTTCAAAATCTTTACTTGTTTTAGTATCTGTTTGTTGTAAAGTACGATGCTTTATCTCGATTCTGCAACTGGGGAAATCGTGAAATCGAAGAACCTGAAGAGGCTTTCAATTGAGAAGCCCTGAGATTTGTAGATGATGTTAAAGGCCAAAGCTTTATGTTATCGTTTAGTGAAATCAAGAAAAGCTACTAGTTGTGCTCTTCCTTCTGAATCATCTCCTTCCACTTCAGTAGCCGCCGTTTCTGGTGACCTCCGGTCTCGATGTTTGTCTTTGATAGTCAAACTTGGTGGGAGAGGTCTCGTAGACTCTGCTCGCGAAGTGATTCGTCGTGTTATCGATGGTTCTTCTTCTATTTCAGAGGCGGCTTTAGTTGTTGATTTCGCCGGCAACAATGGAATAGAACTCGATTCGTGTTGCTGCGGTGCATTGATAAGGAAGTTGACGGAGATGGGTCAGCCTGGATTGGCTGAAACTTTCTACAACGACCGTGTGATTGGAAACGGTATGGTGCCTGATTCGTTCGTTTTAGATTCAATGGTGTTTTGTTTAGTTAAGTTAAGGAGGTTCGATGAAGCTAGAGCTCATTTAGATAGCTGTATAGCTTCTGGTTATGTTCCTAGTAGAGACGCTTCTAGTTTAGTAATTGATGAGCTTTGTAATCAAGATCGATTTCTCGAGGGGTTTCATTGCTTTGAACAAGTGAAAAAGGGAGGCAGTGGTTTATGGCTTTGGTGTTGTAAGAGATTGTTTAAGGGTTTGTGCGATCATGGACACTTGGATGAAGCAGTTGGGATGTTAGATACTCTTTGTGAGATGACGAGGATGCCTCTGCCTGTTAATCTATATAAGTCTCTCTTTTACGGGTTTTGTAGAAGAGGATGTGCTGCTGAAGCAGAGGCTTTGTTTGATCATATGGAAGCTGATGGTTACGTTGTGGATAAGGTCATGTACACTTGGTTGATGAGAGAATATTGTAAGGACAACAATATGACAATGGCAATGCAGCTTTACTTGCGGATGGTTGAGAAAAGTTGTGAGCTTGATCCTTATATCTTCAACACTTTGATTCATGGGTTTATGAAGTTGGGTATGTTGGATAAAGGGAGGCTACTGTTTAGTCAAATGATTAAAAAAGGTGTGCCGTCGAATGTTTTCACATACCATATAATGATTGGTAGCTACTGCAAGGAAGGTAATGTTGATTATGCTTTGAAGCTCTTTGAGAACAACCAGGGTGTTGAAGATATATCCCGAAACGTGCATTGTTATACAAATCTTATATATGGGTTATACAAAAAGGGTGGATTGGATAAAGCTGTGGACTTGTTGATGAGGATGTTAGAAAACGGGATTATCCCGGATCATATTACTTACTTTGTTCTCTTGAAGATGGTTCCCAAATGCCACGAGCTTAAGTATGCTATGGTTATCTTACAAGCAATTTTTGATAACGGGTGTGGGATTGATCCACCAGTTATTGATGATCCTGGAAGAAAGATTGAGTCTTTGCTTGAGGAGATTGCTAGAAAAGATGTGAATCTTGCTGCTGTGGGACTTGCTGTTGTCACAACTGCTTTGTGTTCACAAAGAAAATATACCGCTGCTTTATCTCGTATCGAAAAAATGGTCAACCTGGGATGCACACCCTTGCCATTCTCATACAATTCAGTGATTAAATGTCTATTTCAGGAAGGTGTCATCGAGGATTTTGGTTCTTTAGTCAATCTTATTCAAAAACTGGACTTTGTCCCGGATCTTGATACGTATTTGATAGTGGTGAATGAGTTATGCAAGAATAATGACAGGGACGCTGCGTTTGCTGTTATAGATGTAATGGAAGCGGTTGGACTGAGACCTACCGTAGCTATTTACAGCTCAATCATTGGTTCTCTTGGCAGACAGGGAAGAGTTGTTGAAGCGGAAGAGACGTTTGCCAAGATGCTTGAGTCTGGGATTCAACCTGATGAGATTGCTTACATGATTATGATCAATGCTTATGCGAGAAACGGAAGAATCAATGAAGCAAATGAGTTAGTTGAAGAAGTCGTCAAACATTTCGTTAGGCCTAGCTCTTTTACTTACACGGTATTGATCAGCGGGTTTGTGAAGATGGGTATGATGGAGAAAGGGTGTCAGTATTTGGATAAGATGCTTGAAGACGGTTTATCTCCAAACGCGGTGCTGTATACTTCGCTCATTGGTCATTTCCTCAAGAAGGGAGATTTTAAGTCTTCTTTTACATTGTTTGGTTTGATGGGAGAAAACGAGATTAAACACGATCATGTCGCGTACATCACACTGCTTAGCGGTTTATGGAGAGCTATGGCACGAAAGAAGAGGCAGGTTAGTGTTGAGCCAGGGAAAGAAAAGCTTCTTAAACGTCTTCTTCACACAAAGTCTTTAGTATCATACTCCTCTTCTTTGTGCAACTACGGATCAAAAAGCTTTGCAATGGAAGTGATTGGGAAAGTGAAAAAGTCTATAGTCCCCAATCTATACCTCCACAACGTCATTATGACTGGATATTGCGCTGCTGGGAGGCTGGACGAAGCTTATAACCATCTCGAATCAATGCAAAAGGGAGGCATTGTTCCAAATCAGGTAACGTACACTATTCTGATGAAATATCATATCGAAGCAGGGGAGATGGAGTCTGCTATAGATTTGTATGAGGTGGCAGATTGCGAGCCGGATCAAGTTATGTACAGCACTCTGCTTAAGGGTCTATGTGAAAGTAAAAGACCACTTGATGCTTTGGCTCTGATGTTAGAAATGCAGAAGCAAGGGATTAATCCAAATGAACACTCTTTTGATAAGCTGCTTCAGTGTCTCTGTTACTATAGATTGACCATGGAAGCGGTTAAGGTGGTTAAAGACATGGCTGCTCTTGATTTCTGGCCCCGTCCGATAAGCCACACTTGGTTGATTTATATTTTGTGCGAAGAGAAGAAGTTGAGAGAAGCTCGTGCTTTGTTTGCTATCATGGTTCAGTCTGGACGATCTTTATTGAATTGTACTAAACCGGGATTATTGAGAATGCTTAACCAGAATCAACAACTTTAGTTTCTTTGTCTTCTTCTTTTACAATATGTTGTAAATTTTCTTGTAAATGTTATGTAGTAGAATACTGAATTACATTTATTTTTTCCTCATATAAATGTAATCCTTAAATAAAAACAGTATTAAGATAGATCCCATGTGTGAAATCTAACAACTGTAAGCTGTTTTGTCTGCCATTACTCAAACAAAAGTGGTAGAAAAAGACACCTTTTCTTCACGTGACTTATCTTTTTAAAAAATTTTATCACATCAAGCATAAATATTAATATTATTTTTGAATAAAATTAATTAAAGTGAAAATAATGCAAACTTTAATGAATATTAATGGAAGATATTTATAGAAATTGAATTAGTTTTGATTCATTATTATTGAAGAGATTTTTCATTGGATTAAAGTGTGAAAATGATAGATGCATGCATAATTATTAGGTATGAAAAATATATATATATTTTTAAATCAAATATTATGAAACACTTTTTTTTTGGTTACATACTGATTCTGGAATCTTTAGCGACAAACACATACATTACATTATCATCATATTATACACACAAAATCATCAGAAAAATCAATAAAAACAAACTAAAAATAACTATCACAACTCTCTTTAGCCGTGAATAGAAGCAAAGTGATTAATCAAAGCCAAGGCATTACTCGTTAAATGAGCAACAACCAAAATCTTCCCTCTCACCAAAACCTTAGTCTTCCCGTTCATCTCATCTCTATCAAATCCCTCCGTACATGTGTTCTCATCTGTCAAAGCCGCACTTACCCAAGTCTGCATATCGCTCATGTAGACCTCATAGTTCGAGCTACTTAGCCGACACATCTCACCAATCGATTTCCTAAGCTCATCTAACGTGTCAGCTAACTCCTCTACGCAGTCTCTCATGGCCGCTGCTTCTCTCGGATTGAGCCGACTACTCGAGAGACGTACCATCATTGCTGAAGTGGCTTTAGCCGAGGCTAATGTGATGTTGAGAGCCGCGTGAGCCATGAGCTTGGGGCTTGTTTGGATGAGACTGGCTTGAGTTGAGAGTGAAGTGAAACAGAGTCTTGGGTAGGTTGTGAAAGTGCATGATGATTTTACGAACTCGGTGTTTGTTGTTATTGTATGGACTGATTTGAGCATGGCTGTGATTATGAGAAGAGATGTGAGGAAGTGATGACGATTGAATCTATAAGTTTCACCCATTTTGTTATGTGTATTATGAGCTTTAGTGATGATGATGATTATATGTTTTGTGTAGTATATATTTTCATGTGATGGGGGTTATATATATATAGAGAGAAATTATCTGAATTTTTTTCTAAAAATAAACTTTTAGATCAGAATTAATATGCAAGTTGCAATATGGGATTTGCATAATGAAGATATTATTTTTACACACCAAAAAAAAGGGGGAAAAAACAAAAAATATCTAACATATGAAAGCAACACGGAGAAGACACTGGATGTAGGGTAAGGAATTTGTGGATTTAAGACAAACATAATCATTTGTGATTTGTTTAATTAGGTATTAACTACATTTAGAATGATCTATCTGATTGGTTAATAGACCATTTCTAGCGGACAATTTATGGTCTTTTTCATATGCAAATGGAGAGTCGGCTACTAGGGTCCAATTCGTTGAACAGTTGCTTGTGATAACGATCAAACAATAGCGATTACTGATTGTGATCATGAATGACAATTACTGTTATTAATTACATTATAAATGATGGTTTTTGATTTGAATGATTATCTCATGTATATATACTGTACATATGGATTTTTATCATGTTTACAATGTTAATTATATTTGAAATTGTTTCATAATTACAACTTGTAGTCGCAAATAAGGAACACAAAATAAATTCCATGCTAAAATATTATCTTTTGCTAGAAAATGTTGTAGTTTGTTCTGAAAAGGAAAAGAATATACTCCGTTTTATATATATTATCACTAAAAAATTGTTAACTGAAATTTAAAATATGTCGACCGTGGAAACCGAAAGCCAAAAACATTTAAAGTTCTTATCGTCCTCCTTGTAATCAATGCAGCTGCATGTGGCCTACGGTCATCTTCAAGATTTCCAATTTGGCACAAAACATTGCGTCTGCCCCTCCAAATATCCATATATATCCTAATCTTGATATCAAATACAGACGTACACGATGTGAAGTGTCAAGTTGTATTGTGAAAGGAAATTAAGTTGTGCATGTCTCATTTTCTTCTTTATTAAAAAAAAAAAATGTCTTGTTAGTTTGGTCATTTTAGCGGTTGGTTCAATAACAGAAGAATGATGAGACTCATTTATCCCCTTAAATGTTAAGAGGTCTTGTAAAGACATGATTTGTAAATTTTGCGTACACTGTCGTCTATCTTCACCATTTTTATTCACGTACACTATTATATCTTGGCTCTTGGCTATTGCTGGAAAGAAAAAAAGGGGTGAAAATGCCAATAATGTTGAGAAGTGAGAACAGATATAAAAAATGGGCTTAGAGGCCCAAAAGCCGTTTGTGGAGAGAGTTAGCTCGAGTAAAATCCAAAATATCACAGACGAGAGGCTGCTGAACGTGTATGTATGTAATGTGTTTTATGGTATGTACGATTGGTAGTAGAGACAAGAGAATCAAAGCCATAACCTAACAAAAATTATACAAGCCTTCATAAAAACAAAACAAAAAATCAATGGACAAAGCCAAGTAATGACGAGATTAGATATGTGCAGCACGCTGCTTTTGAAAAATGTTTTATCATCACAGACATCACACGTGGTTGAAACGACGAATATCTAACATCAAATTATCAAATCCCTCAACCATCAGCCTTTGCCTCGTCTGCATAGGCGTAGCTTTGCATCGTTAACATTAAGAGAATCGTTAACAGATATAACAAGAGATTGTATATATTATTTTAAATGGTTTTAAATAAATTTCAAGTTGAATAAAATAGGATTTTAAACGATTCTTAAAAATCCTAATTGAAATAATAAGAGATTTCAAAAATACTCAAAAATCATTTAAAATACAACTTCAATACTCCCCCTCCTAGACCTCTGTTAATTTCAACTTGCATTCAATTGGTTAAAGCTTCATCACATCCACCATTTTCCACCAAGTCCGGATCCTGCTTGACCAACCAAAATGTACATCAGAGATATTTTCATAAAAGTGAGAAAAGGGAAACTTGAGAGATACGTGTATTTTTACAAGCCGAGATGATGCTTACATTATTTCGATGTGCTTTACTCTTGAGATGAGTCGTGAAATCTTCAAATTAAGCTTTGAGCAGCATAAAAGCAAAATGAGCAAAACCAGGGAGATTCACCACCTATTTCACTGAACTTGCTCGGAAGAACAAGTCTGGTTGTCATCAACTGTTTATTATCCGCAGACAACGTCCCTGAAGAATCCATATCAGCTGTTGGAAAAAAAAAACACAAAACTAGTTCAGAAACAGCTTAGCTTTTGCTGGCTAATTCAAAGCGGTGTGTGACTGAGAGAGGGTAAAGAAAAAAACACCTGTTAGTAAGCTTGTCCAGAGCCACTCTTTGTAAACCCCAGAAAAAAAGCTCTTCCAGAGCCAGTCTGATGCTGGGCGACGTTGAGAATATGCCATAAAAACTGTGTATCCCTCACTATCTAGCCCATAAATAGTATGAGCTAGGCTTTCCAGTTCTGTAGGACCAGATATGAGCAATATATTAGCCGGAGGTGGATTCCTCCGCATCCAGTCAAACAAATTCGATTGAACTTCTGTTACAGTAAATAAAAGCAACGTAACGTGTTTAATATCGAAACCGTATAGTAGTGTATATGGAAAAAGGTACTTAAAAACTTAAATATTAAGAGATAAGAAGAAGATTAACCATTCGCATGTATAAGAGCAACTCCAGAGGAAGACAGGTCACGCAAGACATTATCGTCAGGGGCAGTATTAGGGCCGTGTGTTATTAGTTTGCCAATGGCAGCTATGGTGACAGGACCAGAGATAAGAAGAAGATTAACCATTCGCATGTATAAGAGCATATATAAACATCGTTTAGGATCCTAATGGGTTAAATCAAAATCACTAACCTCGTTTAGTGTCGGATCTGAAACGTGAGAGAACTAAGGAAAGAAAGAACGATGGAGCGACTTGAGAGAGAGGGGACTATGTTGGTTTCGATCGACTCCTTTAGGCAAAGACATACCTTTGTTTGGTTTTATAGAATCGATCACTTGAATCAAGAACAAGAAAAACCCTTTGTAAAAAAACTAAATCCTAAGGGATAATTGTATGGGCCTATTTCGGAAATAGCCCATTGGGTATATATGTTTATAAATTGAAATACTAATCCTAATAATCCCTTTAAAGTTTAAACCATAACTAGGTAGGCTTAGGTCAACAGAATTATAACACGTTCACTAATTACTCTTTTTTTTTTGTCAAAAAATAAAAAAATGATTCTTATTTTTATTAATTAGATCACATTTTTGAGAAGTAAGAACAGATATAAAAAATGGGCTTAGAGGCCCAAAAGTCGTTTGTGGAGAGAGTTAGCTCGAGTAATATCCAAAATATCACAGACGAGAGGCTGCCGAACGTGTATGTATGTAATGTGTTTTATCGTATGTAGTACGATTGGTAGAGACAAGAAAATCAAAGCCATATAACCTAACAAAAATTATGGAAGCTTTCATAAAAACAAAAGAAAAATCAATGGACAAAAAGCCAAGCAATGACGATATTTATATATGTGCAGCACGCTGCTTTTGAAAATGTTTTATCATCACAAACATCACACGTGGTCGACGAATATATCTAACATCAAATTATCAAATCCACTTCTTCTTTTCAGGCTAGAAAAAAAAAAAATTATTTCAAAACAAATAATGTCCTTTCTATTACATTTACTTTAATACAAGATATTAAGATTTTTCGCCAAATCATCTTGGTCAATCTTGTGAATGAACACATTTTTTTGGCAAAAAAAATAATTCTTGCAAAACTTGTCACATGAACTAAACCGAAGACCAAACAAACCACATGGTCCATGCACAATACATTTGAAACCAAGGATATTCTAAAGCCAAGACCACCATAATTCAAATGATACTGTTTTCTTGTCACCGTTTTCAAATAGCTTTGTAGAAATTTCGTTGCTGATATCTACAATTGTACTCTTTTTCTTCTCTCTCTTTTGAAATAAAGGTTGATGCAAAACATAAAAATGTGTGCCACAATGAAACCAACGGTTGTGAAAGAGAGAATTGTCAAATACTATATATGTTCCAACTTGTCCAAATTATAGAATTAATTAGCCTTTTTTTCAGGATACAAAAAGCTCAAATACACACACACGAATACTATTATAAAACCACATACAAAACAAAAAGAAACTAACAAAATCGAAAAAAAAATATCACGTGACATACTAGTAGTAGCAAAGACATTACATTATCTCAACATATATTTTACAGTACACATTAATATTTCTTAAACTATAGTTTTAAAAATTAGTACGTTTTAGCAAAAGCATTAATCAAGGACAAGGCGTTGCTGGTTTCATGGCCCACGTTCACGATTCTAGCCCGAACCGAGTTCTTGATCCGACCATCCATAACCCGACCCGAGAACCCATCGGAGCAAGTGTTCTCGTCGGTCAGAGCCGCACTAGTCCAAGTCTGAGCATTACTCATGTGGTACGCAAACTGTTCTTGATTTTTGGCACTACCACACAGCTTCAGTTCTTGGACGGACTTGGTCAAACGGTCAATGGTATCGTTAATCTCCTCGACGCAATCATGGACGGCTTCGACCTCGCGCTTCTTAAGGCCCTTCATACGTGTAAGACGCGAGACAAAGAGCTTCGTGGATTGAGCACGGCTCAATGTCACGGCTATAGCGGTCTCGGCTAAACGTTTAGGGCTTGTTTGGATGTCGTTTGCGTAGACGGAGAGTGATTGGACGCATAAGGCTGGGTATGTTGTGGTTTTGCAAGAGGACTGGATGAAGTTTATGGCCTTTTTGGAAGCTCCGGCTGATGAGGCTGTTGTGGCCGCGGTGAACTCCAGCGAGAAGAGGTAGGAGATTGTGAGGATTAGGAAGAGATATTGTTTTGCCATTGGTGATTCTTTTTTGTGTGTGTGTGTGTGTGAGAGAGAGAGAGAGAGAGAGAGAGAGAGAGAGAGAGAGAGAGAGTGGGTACAATTTGTTTATTTAGTGTTGGAGAGATAATTGAGTGTGTGGAGATGAAAGAGTTGGAGTTGAATATTTATAGTCGGTACAATTTTTCTGCTACTAGTGGTAACATGCGGTGTAATATTGAAAATTTTCACTTTATTCATGTTACTACTTACACACGGTGCGATATTAAAATTAGTGGATACGGAAAAGGAAAATAGTGGATTAGAGAGGTCGGCAAACATAAGATTAACAGTGGATTAGACTTTTAATATCTAGAGATATGTTCATTTTAGTTGAATTTATTAATCTGTTTTGAAACCAAACTAATCTTTAAATGAGTTCACATTTATTTTTACATACGAGAAACAAAATAGAATCTGAACGAAACCAAAATAATGCTATCCCTATATTTTTGATTACAATTAGAAACACAACTGAAAGGTTACAAATTTTGATTACTATACTATTTATATGCTCAAAGCCCAAAAAAACGAAAGACATAGAAACAAAAATTTGATTCGAAAACCTGATTTCAATATACGCAGGGCTAGATTAATATTAGTTGGTGTGTTTGTTATTCTTTTGTTGGCTCATATAAAAAATCAGGAGAGGGTCCACACTCGACGTCGGTCCAGATCATAACGTGAAATATAAAAACATATAAAACATAATCGGATACGAGTAGAGAGATAAGCATTTGTCGTTTTATTCGAAACAAGAAAGAAACCAGAAAGAGCGAGAAAGAAATTGCACCAATCAAGCCGTAATATAATACACGGAACTATAACTAGATTTGGACATCTCTTAATATCATTGTCAAATCGAACCTCAGATTCGGTCATTAATATCTCTTCCAATCAAATTGGCGAATGTTTTTCTAATTAATGTTAATAACTTGATATGATTCTTCTTAGGTAGTAGTAAATCAAAATTAGGTTATAGTAATGGAAAGTAGTGTGGCTTACCGACATGACGTGACTGTTGTTTCCACTGCGGTACGGATCATTTCAGAGTAGTAGTTGGTCTCTGTGGTTTTTTTAAATATACTCATATATATATATATATATATGAGTATATATAAATATTTGTTTTTTTTTTCAGTATGTATATTCTTGTTTTTGACACAAATATCTTCTCGAAAGAGTTGAAAACTAATTATTTTGTTTTGGGTGGGTCCTTTAGTGTCGTGTATATATAATTAAAAGCTTTGGTCCAATAGTAAAATGAAGAAAAATAATTGAGGAAAGAGGATGATTGATCACTACGAAAAATTCAAAAGTTTGTTTTTCTAAAAATACCACAAATAAGGGATAATAAAATGCAAACAAACACAGACAATAATAACGGGCATGTGAACGTAATCCATAAATTACTGGGTCAAAAGCACCGTCATACCTTCTTCTCCGCGTAAGGGTCATATAATATCGATATCATCCCCTTTTTAATGGTCTATGTTTTTAGGCAATCGTAGAATTAAACAATCACCTCTTCCTTTATAATATAGTAAATCAAAATATGGTACAGATAACTGTTAAGAATCACCTCTTCCTTTTTCGTATAAATTTATTTGTTCATATTATAATATTTTAATTACTATTTTAAATTATTTAATCAAATAATGATGCAAATACAACAAACAAACAATATAAAACTAATATATATCAAACAAATTAAAATACTATAATAATCTTAAATAATTAGTATTCAAGAAAATATATTTAGATTTACCAAACAATTACAATATTAATAAATAAATATGGTCTCAGACAAAAAAATTTTTTTAAAACAAATATAAAAATAATTTTATTATTATATTTTAAATTTTTGAAAATGTTGATCCGCGCTTTATAGCACGAGATATATCAAAATTTAAATTATTGTCAAAGCACTTGCAAAATTTATCATGAAGAGAACGGATTTCTTGACATATAAGCAAGAGTGCAAGCTATTTTCATATCCCTATTCAAATATTTAATCATAATGGTACCGAATAAAGTTTTGGTAACGGACAGGCTTGTAACAAACCATGCAATTATAATCCAAAACCAGAATATCTTTCAAAACTTGTACACAAATTTTAAAATTATTGTTTTATAGCTTTTTAGGTCACTCAATAATCTTTCCGCAATTCAACAAACACAAAAAAGCTAACATATTATTTATTATACTGTTTAAATTTAATTATGATGACAAATATTATCAAGATGATTAATCCAAAACTAAATACGTTCTTTTGAAAATGATTGAAAGTCACATATAAAACTATTTGAAAGATGATTCAATTGTACTAATTATATGAGCATCGGTACTAGAAGATGATCGCACCGCCCAGGACACCAGCTATAACACTCACTGCACTATAAACAAAGAAGATGAAGATGTGATGTTTAGTGAAATATTAAAGTAAAGCGTTATTCTATAAAAGTGTATATGATGATGGTCAGGATTTGATCTTAGCTATTTCATTTTCTCTATTTGAACCGTTAGATTGTCTATAGATATTCCCTTTTTCCTATTTAGTATATTCCCTTTTTTTTTTGAACAAAGTATATTCTTTTTTTCTAATTTCCCTTTTTACTACTACTATATGGGATTGTGAGTTGTGACAATTTAATTGTGTTGGGCCGAACTGCGGGCTTTATCTTTACCCAAATTTATTATTATTCCAATTGGTTGAAGATCAAATAACCCGGACATGAAACCCGCAAACAGAAAAACAAAAGTACCCAACTCAGTCTGCAAAGTCAGATCACACGTGGAAATAGAAAAAGAAGCTTCAAAGATGAACATCGCCTTTATAATACATCCACATCTTGGGATACGTATATATAAGCTTCCTTCTCTCGTATACTTGGCCCTTCAAAGATGAACATATCTTGCTTCAGAGGGCTTTATTACCACCAAATTCTTCACTAGAGACTGATGTCTAAGGTTGAGCCTGTAACAGCTATGTTCTTCAATATGTTCATCAAGTGATAAAGATATCATTTGTTGCTTATGCATTACGTTTAATGTTCAGGTTGCTCTGGGAACAACCAAGAAGAACAGACTTGCTTACATTGTCCCTTGCTTTCTCAAGATAAATTGGGAGATGAGAGACGTCGATATTTGTTTTGTCTCAGGTCAAGTATCTATCCATGTTTGTATTTTTAGAAAGTACTCATTTTTCTCCTTTTAACTCATGTTGTTACGTTGTCTAAAGCATTTTGATGTGCTTTGGCAGAGGCTGTGCAGCACGCTGCTGTTGAAGCCGAGGGAATGGAAAAGATTGAAGCTACTCATTTATAGAGGATTGAAGCTAATATGGCTACTAGAGGAGAGAGAGATCAGTATAAATCTATCCTTGAAGATGCAGGACATGTTCAGTAAACGTTACGGTCATCCTCCAGACTTCAATAGTGTCCAACACTAGCATCAGGATTCACTTACTTCTAGATGTTCTCTACAGGTTGATGAATCGCTCGGAGCAGGAGACTGAGATTAACAGGATAGCTGTTCGGGGGACTACTCAAGGGACCTCCTATATATATATCAGAGACCAAAAGCACAAACAGTGGAGACAACTCAAAGCTTCCCATTCACAAACTAAGAAAAAATTTAATGATCTATGAATGTCTATTGCCCGTATAATGTATAAGAGCTTAGGCCTTTAGATCTGTGACACAGGACTGCCTGTTATAACCTGTTAGGATGTTAAGACATGGAAATCTCAAGATTGTATTATGGAACCAAAAGGTCACTTACTTGGGAATCTTGATTACTGCTCCTGCAACCAGAGAATCCAAAAGCGAGTTACGTTTAGAAGATCCAATCCAGTTTCCCTGCACTAAAAACATAACACATGAAAGTAAAAAAGCTCAGAGACCAAACACACCACTTTAGTAAGAAGCTTACCAAATACGAAAATTCAATCTGAGAAGTAAAGACACACACAAACACACACAAATATGATATGGTTCAATCTGCATAAACCAAAACACAAAATATTAAGTCACTGGTTAGATTCTGAGAGTTGCGAGAAGGTGATAAGATAGATTAAAATAAAGAGTAACCAGTTTGATGTTGTTACTGTAAGGCGAAGTACAATACAAAGGGCGTACCTGCAGCTTCTTGTCCAGTCACGGCATCAACAAGTAGTAGCACTTCTGTGGGATACAAAAATTTCTTTACGTCTTTTAAATCGTTCATCATGCCTTTTTTATCTGTCACAAAAGAGCCAATTTCATGACTAAAGCTGCAATAGTTTTATGACTCTCAAAGACGAAAGATTACCTTGAAGCCTTGCTGCAGTATCCATGATAACTACATAGACATTATTCTTTTGAGCATCTTTTAGATCTTGCTTATTGGTTAGATCTGTAGGTTTTACATCAGTCCCTGCTGTATAAACCGGCACAAACCTGAAACAAAGAGGGCATAAGGGAGTATTGATTTACAGAACGAAAATCTCACATGTTCACACACAGGTTCTCTTAAGCCATTTCAACGAATGCACACGATGCTCCAAAAGTAAAAATGTCAATACCTATCTAGCTAAAATGACAAGTTGATTGATGGCAGCAGATCGGGATACATCTCCAGAAATAAGCATCTAGATATCATAAACGTCAAGTGTAATTTGACATAGAGTAACAAATATTCCATAAACATCTCCACTGTATTTTGAAAAAGCATACCTACTGCTTTTAGGTAACAAGCTAGTTAAGTGCAGAAAGTTATATTTCCAACTCCTTGGAGCCCAGCCAACAATATTACTGTAGGACCAAATTTAGTAACCTGTAGCACATATACTTCCCCTCCACCTATCAATTTCACTAGCTCATCATGTAGAATCTGTAACATAGCCATGATTAGCCACACTTCAGTACTATTAAAATTCAAATGATAGAGTGAAACAAAACCATTATGCTTACGAAAAAATATGGGGAAGGACTAAGGACTAAGGGGATGAAACAGAAAGAAAATTACCTTGACCAACTGCTGATTTGGTCCGACTCCACGAATGACTCCCATCCCAACGTCTAGGCGACTAACAGATTAAACAAACCTTCTAACAACTGGGAGACTCACCTGTTAGCAAAACCGCCAAGAGGCTAATGCAACAAATAAACATGAATACCAACAAAGTTAACTAGAGACAAGAGATAAATATAACCAGACATATATAAGCACATCTCATGAGTGCAAACTTACCCACTTTCTGCTTGTTGTGATCCATCCTTTGACAACATTATGACAGGCTGTTTAGGAGTAATTCCAAAATATTCACCAGCCTGAGAGTAAAAAACAGCGAAGACCAACGGCTGTTTAGACATTATGACAGGATGACAGGCTGTTTAGAAACCAAGCATTCACATATGAAACAACAACACACACACAAAAATACCTTCACCAACTGCTGATCTGGTCTGACTCCACGAATGACTCTACTCCCAATACCAACGGCATGGTCACTAAGAGACTGAACAAACCTTCTAACAACTGCAAGACTCACATGTTAGCAAAACCGCCAAGAGAATCCTAATTTGAGCTCAAGGGGGAAAAAAAAATACAAAGAGAAAAAACAATCGAACCTTGGCCTTTGAGTTTGATCTACAAGCAGCCTCCTAGAGTCCACTAGTCAACTAAACAAACACTTTGAAGTTGGACTTTCGGAAAGCTAGGCACAGACATGAACTGTATAAATAGGCACCTCTGAGCAAAAAACGTTATGGTTGATAATCCTTTCAGAATAATAAAAAGCTGTTGAAACTGATAAGTTGGAACCAATGCAAAAATGGTGAACAGATTCAGTATCTGACCACCGCAACAGTTCTCTAAAAATTTCCGTGTGACAAAGACTTCTACTGCAGCTTGTTGGTAGCTATTTAGAGCATATATGGCTGCAACATAAAACAGAGGAATGATAAAAGCTAGAATTGAGACGAATACAACTTTGTACGAATAATTATTTTGATAGGCTCGCACCTGAGTTACAGTTTCATCAACTTTAATGAGAGGTCCTCCATTTAGAGGATCTAAAAGCGTGCTCTGATTAGAAGATCCAATCCACTTTACCTGCACTATAAACATAACAGGAAAGTAAAGCACAGAGACTCCACCTCAGCAACTTAAGTAAGAAGCTTAAAGTACCAAATACAAAATTCAATCTCACAAGTAAACACACGCACCAAAGCTCTGAAATTCAGCAGGATGAGCACCCTCCTTGGCATCTACGGAACACAAAATTAAATGGTGTAATAATCCTTACCTGCATCAAACACAAATCTATGATTTCAAAACAAAGCACAAAACAGAGTCGTCACCAAATACAAGCATCTAGGAAGAATGTGTTATTACCTTAGGTAAGGCGAGCATATGAGCTGCATTCGTCGAGATATCTCCATACAAGAGGTATCTGTAAAAGAAAAACATGACCATAAATTTAGTATCTTCGTATACAGAAACAAACTGAGAAAGTAATAACACAACAAGAACAAACCATATGCCTCTGTGGAGATTTGAAAGGGTTATGGAGAACCATGCATAGGGGCAATGGGATAAGTTGTCCACAAATATAAATGGCCCCAACATAAGAAAAGTTAGAATTGAGACGGATACAATTTCGCAGTAGCAATAAAGGTTTTGGTAGGCTAGTACCTGAGTTCTCCATTGAGAGGATACAAAAGCGTGTTATGATTCGAAGATCCAATCCGGTTTCCCTGCACTACAAACATAACACAGAAGTAAAAAGCTCAGAGACCAAACACAACAGCACTTTAGTAAGAAGCTTACCAAATACAAAATTCAATCTCAGAAGCAAACACACACACCAAACCTCCGTAGTACTTGATCCAGATAGCTCCTCGGCAACTACAGTAGCAAAAAGGTTTGGAATGATTCAATCTGCAAAAACAAAAACACAAAAATGAAGTCAAATTAAGACGCACTATTAAATAAATCACATTCAGACATTAATTTGGTAATCAAACTTAAATAAATTTTGTGTGTGTTACCTTAGTAAGGCGAGCATATGAGCTGGTCTTTGTCGAGATATCTCCATACAAAAGGGATTTGTCTGAGAACAAACAAACTGATAAATAATAACTCAACAAACTGAGAACATAATAACTCAACATGGGCAAAACTGGAAGCCAAACCGTGGAGAGAGAGAAGCTGAAATGCTGGTAGCTCAGATACTTTCTCCCCCACCATCAATTTCAGTAGCTCATCATGTACAATCTGCAAAAAATCCATAATAAGCCACACTTCAGTACTATTGAAACCAAAATGATAGAGTGAAACAGCTATCAAAAACATTATGCTAATTGTTTAACAATATGTGGAAGGACAAAGGAGATGAAACAGAAACCAAATACACCTTGACCAATTGAGTAGTTTACTTACTTGGATTGATGTCTACATTGAGTTTTCACCAACCTGAGAGAAAAAAACAAAGAAGACCATTAGAAGCCTTGCATTCACAAATGAAACAACAACACACAAGAAGTGAAAAACGAAACTAGGTCAAACAACAACACTAAGGAGATGACACAGAAACAAAAAATACCTTCTAACAATTGGGAGGCTTACCTGTTAGCAAAACCGCCAAGAGAATCCTAATTTGAGCTCAATGGAAAAAAAAATAGAGGAAGAGAGAAAAAAAAAAAAATCAAATCTTGGCCTTTTTGAGTTTGACTTTGGACTGCAAGCAGCTTCCTCAAGTCCACCAGTCAACTGAACAAACATCTCGGCTCTTCACTTGGCTCCTTGTGTATCTTCCCTTGCTAACAGTCTTCGATTTCACCCAACTCCATAGCTCACTGAACACAGAACATCACATAGAAGAAAAATAACCCAAAAAAAAACATCTTACAAAACCAGCCAACAGAGATCGAAACGTAAAAAAAGGAACAAAAGCAAAATTAGAATAATGGAGAGGTCTCATCATTTGCGCCATCTACATGGATCCAGAATAATTTTCGTAATGAAGTAGAATATGTGCTTTTCAGACCTTGAGACAAAGAAGGAATCTATAATGAGGGAAAAGGTGAATTTGAGCAAACCTTGACAACTGAAGCGAAGTTGTCATCCAAGATGATGATATCCGAACTCTCCTTAGCCACTTCTGTTCCTCCTATTCCTATAGAACGACCAATATCTGCCTGCAAATCCATTCAAAAAGTTCCACACTAATGAGAAACTGATCGGCTGTCTAATGAAATACTCGGAAAAGAGAAACTTTTTTATACCTCGTGTAATGCAGGGGCATCATTTGTCCCATCTCCGGTCACAGCAACAACATGCATTTGTCTTCTAAGAGTAAGCCCGGAGGCATATGTATCTGAAGTTAATATTCCACACTCCTAAGCAAGACCCCTAGCAGTTTGGATATTGTCACCAATCACCATACGGACCTGAACATCAACATATATCATCAAGTGTCATTAACAAGCTAATCAATAATTTTTCGTCATTGGCCTTTCTGGCCTACAAAAAATATATATATAAAAAATACCTCGTTCTTTAGGTTTGCTCCGAGTATATGAGAGATAAAACCCCCCTCCATATCAGAGTGAACCTGCAACAAAAGAGAAGTTGTTAATACTTCTATAAGGCTTTTCTAATTCAAATTCAGTCCAGTTCATATTCCTACATAACATAAGCTTACCAAATCTCATATAAGTCGTACTGGTACACAAGCCTAAACCAAAACCGGCCTTTTCTTATGAAGAAAGCATGAGAACAACACTAAAGAGTCATTATAAAAAAAATTCTCATATTAAGTGAAAAATTACCTGTGACAATAATCACTGGAAATGCAATGCTTCCTGTATCATACAATCCTTCTTTGATATACACTGTCGAAATTTGTCTCCAAATAGGCAAGATCATGTAAGACCAAGGTTAAAGTGCAGTTGACATTACTACACTTGTGAAAGTGGAAAGAGCCAGATGCTAATTAAATTGATTTCATTACAAACCTCTGTTTTTTTATCCCAAGTGCAAAAGACGCTACTGCAGCGACCAGCAAAGTGAGATCATGGCAAGCATCCGAAGAAACCTCTGTGATGAAAAACAAAAAAACCAACACGCTATATGAGAAAGTGAGCAGGGAAAAACGTCCTAAGCAACACAAGACAAATAACAAATGTGTATATTCATACACAGAGAAACTATAAAATGGGTCTTGCGCTGTGGCAAGTCATCATCATGTCCAGTGATACCTTTCTCTAGGTAGTCCTCCTGAGAAAATTTGAAAATCCTTGAGGCTGATGCAACAAAAAAAGACATGTATATATACCAAAGTTAGCTAGAGACAAAATAAAAATAATCAGAAATATATAATAAGCACGCCTCATGAGTGCAATATAAACTTACACACTCCATGTTGCTGCTTGTTGTGATCCATCCTTTGACAGCATTACGACAAAGCTGTTTCAGGAGTAACTCCAAAATATCCCCAGCCGAACGCTGTTGGGTTTTCACCAACTTGAGAGAAAAGAAAACAAAGAGGACCATTAGAGAAACCAAGCATTCACATATGAAACAACAACACACACACACACACACACACAAATAACTGTTTTGATAGGATCGCACCTGAGTTTCTGTTTCATCAACTTCAGCAACTTTAATGAGAGGTTCTCCATTTAGAGGATCTAAAAGCGTGTAGTGATTCGAAGACCCAATCCAGTTTACCTGCGCTATAAAACATAACAGGAAAGAAAATCTCAGAGACTCCACAACAGCAATTTAGTAATAAGGACCAAATTCAAAGTCCAAAGTGAAATATATGACATTACCATCTTTAGCTTCATAGACAATTCAATCTAAAGCGTCAACCTTAGCATCACCAAGTCCAAGCATCAAGAGACACTGATCCCATTCCTTCAATTCCACCTGAAAACACACACAAAGAAGTTACCCCATAAAAACCCCTAAAACTATACAGTCAAAGTGAAAATTCAGAAGATATAACGAAGCAGAGGAAACGAGTGACAAAATTCCAGAAAAAGAAAGAGAGAAAACCAGCGAGCAATCATAGATAGCCATACTTCAGTACTATTGAAACCAAAACTGATAGAGTGAAACAGCTAAAAAAACATTATGCTAATGTAAAAATATGGCCAACGACTAAGGACTAAGGAGATGAAACAGAAAAAATATACCTTCACCAACTGCTGATATGGTCCGATCAGTCAAAAACAACCACTGATTGATAAAAGCATCATCCAAACTCTGAAATACAAAAGACGACAATTAAATATTAACATGTAATGAGATGAAAAGAAAAAAAACCACAGAACCAAAGTGAATATTCAGAAAACAAATAATAGAGAGATGTGTTTAGAGCAAAGAACCCATGAGCATGCCTGAGGAAGATCAGTGAGAGCCATCACTGATTGATAATAAAAGCATCATCCAAAACCTGAAATAACAAAAAAAAAACGAAAAGTAGATATTAACATGTAATCAGAGAGAAGAATGTAATCAGAGAGAAGAAGAAAAAGAAAAACAAGAGAAGCAAAGTGAAAATTAAGAAGTGAACATGTAACTTTGTTTGTTCCAACGATATCAGAAACTAAACCTTGTAGAGACGTATATATACATGATACATGGACAATTCCATCTATAGCGTCAACCTTAGTAAGTAGCATCACAAAGAATCATAGAGACAGTACTGATCCCATTCCTGAAAAAAAAAACACACACACCAAGAAAGTTATCCGATGGATAAAAAACCCTAAAAACCATCAATATTCAAAGTTTGACAAGGATACATCAAAGCCATATCACCCGATCAAATATTAAATCAACGTAAATAACAATGTAATTCAATTTTAGAAACCCAAAGTGAAAATATCAGAAGCTATAACGAAAGCAGAGGAAACCCAAAGTGAAAAAGAGAGAGAGCAAAACAGCGATCAATCAATCATATATAGCACCAACATCCACCACCACAATCTACTACAACAAGATAAGGACAAGTAATTAAAATTAAGATTTAGAAATCAAACCGTTGGAGGAGGAAGCGAGCGATGATGATCGGATCATAAATTTGCTTCCAAAAAACCTGCAAAAGACAGAAGAAGAAACTTACTTAATCAGATTAAGAAGAAGAAGAATAAAGAAACAAAAAATACCTTCTAACAATTGGGAGGCTCACCTGTTAGCAAAACCGCCAAGAGAATCCTAATTTGAGCTCAAAGGGCAACAAAAAAGAGAAAGTGCAGAAGAAAAAATCAAACCTTGGCCTTTGAGCTCAAGGGCAAGCGGCCTCCTCAACCGAACAAACATCTTGGCTCTTAACTTGGCTCCTTCCGTAATGTATCTTTCATGGCCAACATGCACCTACCAAACTCCATATCTTCGATTTCAACCAGCTCCATATCTCTCGTCTCGCTACTCAACAAAGAAAGAGAAATATCAGAACTGCAAACAAGAAGAAGAAGAAGAAGGAGGATGAAAAGAGAGAAAGTGAGATTAGAGAATACCATATGTAACTGTATCCGAAGAGGTCTTTTCAAGGGACTCGTTGTCTTTTGCTTCCTCTTTAGATCAGAGAGTACCAAATACTTTTCCTCCACCCAGCAATCTCACTAGCTCATCATGTACAATCTGCAACAAAGCCATGATAAGTCACAGTTCAGTCAAGGCTCATCATGTAAGCTAAAGCGCTAATGCGTAAAATAAACAAAAAAAAACAGAGAATAAAGAAAGGAACCTTGGCCTTTTTGATTTAGGCTCTCTGCAAGCAGCGTTCTTCCTCGAGTCCACCAAGTCAAGTGAACAAACATTTGGGATCTTCACTTGGCTCCTTGTGTATCTTCCATGGCCAACATGCACCTAGCAAAAAGAGACAAGGTGAAATAAAAAGAGTATATTTGTCGGATATAGATAAGAAAAGAAAAGAAAAAGCAGATGAAGATTCAGAGAAACAGACCTTGGCAACTATCATACCATATAATAGAGGCCATGGAAAACTATAATCTTAACCAAGAGATCAGCAGCAGCAGATTTGAATGGCATCAAGGAATGAGTCTNAGAAATCAAACCGTTGGAGGAGGAAGCGAGCGATGATGATCGGATCATAAATTTGCTTCCAAAAAACCTGCAAAAGACAGAAGAAGAAACTTACTTAATCAGATTAAGAAGAAGAAGAATAAAGAAACAAAAAATACCTTCTAACAATTGGGAGGCTCACCTGTTAGCAAAACCGCCAAGAGAATCCTAATTTGAGCTCAAAGGGCAACAAAAAAGAGAAAGTGCAGAAGAAAAAATCAAACCTTGGCCTTTGAGCTCAAGGGCAAGCGGCCTCCTCAACCGAACAAACATCTTGGCTCTTAACTTGGCTCCTTCCGTAATGTATCTTTCATGGCCAACATGCACCTACCAAACTCCATATCTTCGATTTCAACCAGCTCCATATCTCTCGTCTCGCTACTCAACAAAGAAAGAGAAATATCAGAACTGCAAACAAGAAGAAGAAGAAGAAGGAGGATGAAAAGAGAGAAAGTGAGATTAGAGAATACCATATGTAACTGTATCCGAAGAGGTCTTTTCAAGGGACTCGTTGTCTTTTGCTTCCTCTTTAGATCAGAGAGTACCAAATACTTTTCCTCCACCCAGCAATCTCACTAGCTCATCATGTACAATCTGCAACAAAGCCATGATAAGTCACAGTTCAGTCAAGGCTCATCATGTAAGCTAAAGCGCTAATGCGTAAAATAAACAAAAAAAAACAGAGAATAAAGAAAGGAACCTTGGCCTTTTTGATTTAGGCTCTCTGCAAGCAGCGTTCTTCCTCGAGTCCACCAAGTCAAGTGAACAAACATTTGGGATCTTCACTTGGCTCCTTGTGTATCTTCCATGGCCAACATGCACCTAGCAAAAAGAGACAAGGTGAAATAAAAAGAGTATATTTGTCGGATATAGATAAGAAAAGAAAAGAAAAAGCAGATGAAGATTCAGAGAAACAGACCTTGGCAACTATCATACCATATAATAGAGGCCATGGAAAACTATAATCTTAACCAAGAGATCAGCAGCAGCAGATTTGAATGGCATCAAGGAATGAGTCTCATCAAACATCCATGGAAATATCATCTACCTATTATATAAATTAAAAAATTGTAATTTTAGTTAACCAACGTGAACCAACCAATCATCCAAGCTACAAGAGTAATTTTTAGTCATATAAATTAGAGAAATACCTTGGAAACATGAACAAGTTATGAGCACTTGTTTGAGTCCTTACGGCGCAAAGTGCCCCACCAAAAGTCTGCAGAAAAAAAAAAGTAAGAGTGACAAAATTAGACAATACAAAGGAAAAATCAAGAAGAAGAAGGATAGAACCTTGACCTTTTTGAGTTTGCTCCGCAAACAGCAGCCTCGAGTCCACCACCAGTCAACTGAACAAACATCTCGGCTCTTCACTTGGCTCCTTGTGTATCTTCCATTGCCAACAGTCTTCCATTTCACCCAACTCCTCCGTAGCTCCATTACAATGCTTACCTAGCCAAGTAACATTGTATTACTTCAAACAGATGGAACCAATACAATTAGGANTCTCGCTACTCAACAAAGAAAGAGAAATATCAGAACTGCAAACAAGAAGAAGAAGAAGAAGGAGGATGAAAAGAGAGAAAGTGAGATTAGAGAATACCATATGTAACTGTATCCGAAGAGGTCTTTTCAAGGGACTCGTTGTCTTTTGCTTCCTCTNCACTTTAATATTGAAAGGGTTCACTCCATTGAGAGGATCCAAAAGCGTGTTATGATTGAGAGGATCCAATCCNTTCCTCCACCCAGCAATCTCACTAGCTCATCATGTACAATCTGCAACAAAGCCATGATAAGTCACAGTTCAGTCAAGGCTCANCATAAACATAACAAAGGAAAGTTAAAAAGCTCAGAGACCAAACAAAAGAGAAACTTAAGTAAGAAGCTTAAACATAACAAAGGAAAGTAAAAAAGCTCAGAGACCAAACACAAGAGCAAATTTAGTAACAAGCTTACCAAATTATAAAATTCAAAGGCTGAGAAGTAAAGACACACACAAGACCAGAGAGCTCTGTAGCCATAGCAGTTAGGATATCTTCACCAATCACCAATTCAAAAGCGTGTTAGATCCAACTCCACTATCCCTGCACTATAAACATAACACACATGAAAGTAAAAATATGCTCAGAGACCAAACACAAGAGCAACTTTCGTAATAATAAGCTTACCAAATTACAAAATTCAAAGTCTGACAAGTAAAGACGCACACACCAGAGAGCTCTGTAGTGCTTCAGGAGGAGCAGGATGAGCACCAGAGAGCTGGCTCGTCGGCATCTAGGGTAGCAAAAGGTAATGGGATGGTTCAATCTGCAAAAACAAACCAAAACACAAAAAAAAAGAGTGAAGTCAGTATGGTTGGATTCTGATAAGATACATAAGAAAAAAAAGAGTGTAGAAGGGTGGATAATAGTAAAACAGAACATAAAAAGGGAACCAGTTTGATGTTATTACTGTACGGCGAAGTAGTTCATCTTAGTGTTGGTTCTGAATCTTCTTCGTCAATTCTCCAAACCTTAGCATAGCGACCGTGTTCTGAATCTACTTCGTCGCTTCAAAAGAAAAAGAATAAAACCAATCATCAGAGATCAAAGAAGCAAAAATTCAGACGAAGCAGAGGAAACGAGTGACAAAAATTTCAGAAAATAAAGAGAGCGATCAATCATAGCACCACCACCACAATCTACTACAACAAGATAAGGACAAGTAATTAAAATTAAGAATTAGAAATCAAACCGTAGGAGGGGGAGGGGGAGCGATGATGAGCCTATCACTGATTGATAAAGGAACCATCCAAAACCTGTCTCAAGAAAAGTGCTAAAGAGAGTGAAGTCAGTATGGTTGGATTCTGATAAGATACATAAGAAAAAAAAGAGTGTAGAAGGGTGGATAATAGTAAAACAGAACATAAAAAGGGAACCAGTTTGATGTTATTACTGTACGGCGAAGTAGTTCATCTTAGTGTTGGTTCTGAATCTTCTTCGTCAATTCTCCAAACCTTAGCATAGCGACCGTGTTCTGAATCTACTTCGTCGCTTCAAAAGAAAAAGAATAAAACCAATCATCAGAGATCAAAGAAGCAAAAATTCAGACGAAGCAGAGGAAACGAGTGACAAAAATTTCAGAAAATAAAGAGAGCGATCAATCATAGCACCACCACCACAATCTACTACAACAAGATAAGGACAAGTAATTAAAATTAAGAATTAGAAATCAAACCGTAGGAGGGGGAGGGGGAGCGATGATGAGCCTATCACTGATTGATAAAGGAACCATCCAAAACCTGTCTCAAGAAAAGTGCTAAAGACGCAACCGTCAAAGGGAGATCATGGCAAGCATCCGAAAGAAACTTCTGTGATGAAAAAAAAAACAACACGCCTAATGAAAAAGTGAGCAGGGAAAACCTAAGCAGCACTGTAGCAAGTCGTCATCATGTTCGCTGATACCTTTGTCTGGTAGTCCTCTGATCAAATTTGACAATCCCTCAGGCTAATGCAACAAATAAACATGCATACCGACAAAGTTAACTAGAGACAAGAGATAAAAATAACCTGACATATATAAGCACATCTCATGAGTGGAAACTTACCCACTTTCTGCTTGTTGTGATCCATCCTTTGACAACATATCACCAGCCGGACGCTGTTGGGTATTCACCAGCCTGAGAGTAAAAAACAATGACGACCATTAGAAACCAAGCATTCACATATGAAACAACAACACACACACAAAAATACCTTCACCAACTGCTGATCTGGTCTGACTCCACGAATGACTCCCATCCCAACGGCTTGGTCACTAAGAGATTGAACAAACCTTCTAACTTTCTGCTTGTTGTGATCCATCCTTTGACAACATATCACCAGCCGGACGCTGTTGGGTATTCACCAGCCTGAGAGTAAAAAACAATGACGACCATTAGAAACCAAGCATTCACATATGAAACAACAACACACACACAAAAATACCTTCACCAACTGCTGATCTGGTCTGACTCCACGAATGACTCCCATCCCAACGGCTTGGTCACTAAGAGATTGAACAAACCTTCTAACATCTGCAAGACTCACATGTTAGCAAAACCGCCAAGAGAATCCTAATTTGAGCTTAAGGGGAAAAAAAAAATACAAAGAGAAAAAACAATCGAACCTTGGCCTTTTGAGTTTGATCTACAAGCAGCCTCCTAGAGTCCACTAGTCAACTGAACAAACACTCTGAAGTTGGAATTTCGGAAAGCTAGGCACAGACATGAACTGTATAAATAGGCACCTCTGAGCAAAAAACGTTATGGTTAATAATCCTTTCAGAATAATAAAAAGCTGTTTAAACTGATAAGTTGGCACCAATGTAAAAATGGTGAACAGATTCATGTACCTGACCACCGCAACAGTTCTCTAAAAATTTCCGTGTGACAAAGACTTCTCCTGCAGCTTGCTGGTAGCTATTTAGAGCATATACGGCTGCAACATAAAACAGAGGAAAGATAAAAGTTAGAATTGAGACGAATACAACTTTCTACGAATAACTGTTTTGATAGGCTCGCACCTGAGTTACTGTTTCATCAATATGAATGAGAGGTTCTCCATTTAGAGGATCTAAAAGCGTGCTCTGATTAGAAGATCCAATCCACTTTACCTGCACTATAAACATAACAGGAAAGTAAAGGACATAGACTCCACCTCAGAAACTTAAGTAAGAAGTAAACACACGCACCAAATCTCTGAACTTCAGCAGGATGAGCACCCTCCTTGGCATCTACGGAACACAAAATTAAATGGTGTAATAATCCTTACCTGCATCAAACACAAATCTATGATTTCAAAACAAAGCACAAAACAGAGTTGTCACCAAATACAAGCATTTAGGAAGAATGTGTTATTACCTTAGGTAAGGCGAGCATATGAGCTGCATTCGTCTGAGATATCTCCATACAAGAGGTATCTGTAAAAAGAAAAACATGACCATAAATTTAGTATCTTCGTATACAGAAACAAACTGAGAAAGTAATAACACAACGAGAACAAACCATATGATACCTCTGTGGAGATTTGAAAGGGTTATGGGGAACCATGCATAGGGGCACGAGGATAAGTTGTCCACAAATATAAATGGCCAACATAGGAAAAGAAAAGTTAGAATTGAGACGGATATACAACTTCGCAGTAGCAATAAAGGTTTTGGTAGGCTAGTACCTGAGTTCTCCATTGAGAGGATCCAAAAGCGTGTTATGATTCAAAGATCCAATCCGGTTTCCCTGCACTACAAACATAACACAGAAGTAAAAAGCTCAGAGACCAAACACAACAGCACTTTAGTAAGAAGCTTACCAAATACAAAATTCAATCTCAGAAGTAAACACACACACCAAACCTCCGTAGTACTTGATCCAGATAACTCCTCGGCATCTACATTAGCAAAAAGGTTTGGAATGATTCTATCTGCAAAAACAAAAACACAAAAATTAAGTCAAATGAAGACACTCTTTAAAATGGATCACATTCAGGCATCAATTTGGTAATAAGAACAAGAACTTAAATAAAATATGTGTTTGTTACCTTAATAAGGCGAGCATATGAGCTGGTCTTTGTCGAGATATCTCCATACAAAAGGGATTTGTCTGAGAACAAACAAACTGATAAATAATAACTCAACAAACTGAGAACATAATAACTCAACATGGGCAAAACTGGAAGCTAAACCGTGGAGAGAGAGAAGCTGAAATGCTGGTAGCTCAGATACTTTCTCCTCCACCCATCAATTTCAGTAGCTCATCATGTACAATCTGCAACAAATCCATAATAAGCCACACTTCAGTACTATTGAAACCAAAATGATAGAGTGAAACAGCTATCAAAACCATTATGCTAATGAAACAGTATGTGGAAGGACAAAGGAGATGAAACAGAAACCATTATACCTTGACCAATTGAGTAGTTTACTTACTTGGATTGATGTCTACAATGGGTTTTCACCAACCTGAGAGAAAAAAAACAAAGAAGACCATTAGAAGCCTTGCATTCACAAATGAAACAACACACAATAAGCGAAAGACGAACACCTCCTGTTTGGAATGAAGGTACCTTCTCTGCCATATTTTGAATCTGGGAAAAAAGTTAAACTCATTTGAGACAAAAAGCCTCATGACAAACAACATAGCCCAACAAGCATCTTAAAGATTAAAAGATCTTACAGCAAGAAAAAAGCAGATGGACAGAGGTCCCTGAATAAGCATCCCTTTCACTGGAGTGAATGGAGTGACACCATATCTGTAAATTATAAACAAACACTGTATGTCAGGAGACTACACCAACTCAATAGTCAGGCAGAGCAGACCAGTTATAATATGACATAAACTCCAAATCTTAATAACTAGTTTTATCAGACAAAANTCCAGATAACTCCTCGGCATCTACATTAGCAAAAAGGTTTGGAATGATTCTATCTGCAAAAACAAAAACACAAAAATTAAGTCAAATGAAGACACTCTTTAAAATGGATCACATTCAGGCATCAATTTGGTAATAAGAACAAGAACTTAAATAAAATATGTGTTTGTTACCTTAATAAGGCGAGCATATGAGCTGGTCTTTGTCGAGATATCTCCATACAAAAGGGATTTGTCTGAGAACAAACAAACTGATAAATAATAACTCAACAAACTGAGAACATAATAACTCAACATGGGCAAAACTGGAAGCTAAACCGTGGAGAGAGAGAAGCTGAAATGCTGGTAGCTCAGATACTTTCTCCTCCACCCATCAATTTCAGTAGCTCATCATGTACAATCTGCAACAAATCCATAATAAGCCACACTTCAGTACTATTGAAACCAAAATGATAGAGTGAAACAGCTATCAAAACCATTATGCTAATGAAACAGTATGTGGAAGGACAAAGGAGATGAAACAGAAACCATTATACCTTGACCAATTGAGTAGTTTACTTACTTGGATTGATGTCTACAATGGGTTTTCACCAACCTGAGAGAAAAAAAACAAAGAAGACCATTAGAAGCCTTGCATTCACAAATGAAACAACACACAATAAGCGAAAGACGAACACCTCCTGTTTGGAATGAAGGTACCTTCTCTGCCATATTTTGAATCTGGGAAAAAAGTTAAACTCATTTGAGACAAAAAGCCTCATGACAAACAACATAGCCCAACAAGCATCTTAAAGATTAAAAGATCTTACAGCAAGAAAAAAGCAGATGGACAGAGGTCCCTGAATAAGCATCCCTTTCACTGGAGTGAATGGAGTGACACCATATCTGTAAATTATAAACAAACACTGTATGTCAGGAGACTACACCAACTCAATAGTCAGGCAGAGCAGACCAGTTATAATATGACATAAACTCCAAATCTTAATAACTAGTTTTATCAGACAAAAAAGAAGTTTAACACTCTTTAAGAGAAATTGATTTCTGATCAAAAGAAGTTAAAATCAGCTTACTCTTTAAATAAATTCTTCATCTTTTTTTGATCTTCTGCCATCGTAACGGCGTCCATGCCCTGAAAGGAAATATGGAGAAAATTAGATAAGGAAATTAGTCAGTGCAAAAGCTATTGACAAAGTAGCAAAACTGAGGATTAATCCTATGATGTATGGCTGTAATGGAAAAGTTAACATATACCTTGTTTTGCATTTCCTCCCCGATGGACTCCAACTGTGGCTTCATCAGCTGCATATGATCATAGTATAGACCTACTGATGGATGCAGCATACAGCAGAACCAAGTATAAACGCCAGAAAATATAAGTTAAAGTGCATAGACTTATACTTTCCTTTTATATGTCAAAATTTGTTTCAGAACCTGAGTATATAAACATACAAAAATGTAATGGTTAAAAGAACTTACAGCTTCTGTTGCCTTCTCTACAAAAGCACATCTCTCATTCGGAACTTACAGCTTCTGTTGCCATTCATCATAGAATTCGTTCAGCCATTCGCTCTCCACATGTTACCAGTATAATAGCTTTTCCCGATGCCTATAGACACCCAATTAAGAGTAAGCGATCAACATAAAACGTTAACTAAGTAACTTTCTATGACATAGTTGATCAAAGAAGAAGAACAGAAACCTCCTTGACACTCAAAGCAGCACCACCACCTCTTGACTCACCATATAGCGGGACGAGAAAGTCAACAATTTTCAATTATGATAGGAAACAAGAAAAATACACACGATTTTGCTCTCTCCAGTCATGCTAAACTCATCAAGAACTCATCAAGAACTCATCAAGGGCAAGAGAGTGGCCATATATTAGCACTCCATCCGCAAGAACCTAAACATAAATTTTAATTTCGATTAGACACAGACCCACCTACCTGATTTCCAATGTTGAGAGGTATGACATCACCCACCACAGTGTGTCATAGATTGAAATATCCACTGGCCTTCCACCTCTTGTCACCTGCAGCAATCAGCACAGGTGTAGTGTAACTAAGGAGGGAACAAGAAAAATATTATTGAGGGAGGACAAATTACATTGGTGCAAATCTATACCTCTAGATGTATGTTTCTCTTTTCATCACTCAAGTTTTGAAAATGGAGATGCTGTTTGTAGTCACTGACAGCTGCAGAGGAGAAGAAAGCATCAGAACAACACAAAGAGTCATTATCAAGATTTCACATATTAAGTGAAACAAGTTAACATTACCTGTGACAAGAATCACTGGAAACGCAATGCTTTCTCCATCATACCAATCTTCTTTGATACCCTGTCGATATTAGTTTGATCTACAAGCAGCTTCCTTGGCCTTTGAGTTTGATCTTGAAGCAGCCTCCTCGAGTCCACTAGTCAACTGAAGAAACACTCTGAAATTGTAATTTCAAAAAGCTAGGCACAAACATGAACTGTATAAATAGGCACCTCTGAGCAAGAAACGTTATGACTGGTAATCCTTTAAGAATTATAAAAAGCTGTTGAAACTGATAAGTTGGAACCAATGTAAAATTGGTGAAAGATTCATGTACCTGACCACCGCAACAGTTCTCTAAAAAATTCCGTGTGACAAAGACTCCTCCTGCAGCTTGCTGGTAGCTATTTGGAGCATATATGGCTGCAACATAGAACAGAGGAAAGATCAAAGTTAGAATTGAGACAAATACCACTTTGTACGAATAATTGTTTTGATAGGCTCGGCTCGCACCTGAGTTACTGTTTCATCAACTTCAGCAACTTTAATGAGAGGTTCTCCATTTAGAGGATCTAAAAGCGTGTGGTGATTAGAAGATCCAAGCCACTTTTCCTGCACTATAAATAACACGGAAGTAAAGCTCATCAGCAACTTAAGTAAGAAGCTTTAAGTACCAAATACATAATTCAATCTGAGAAGTAAACACACAGCTCTGTACTTCAGCAGGATGAGCACCAGATAGCTCCTTGGCATCTACGTTAGCAAAAGGTATGAAATGACTCTATATGCAAAAACAAAAATACAAAAATTAAGTTAAATGAAGACACTCTATTAAATGGATCACATTCAGACATCAATTTGGTAATCAGAATGGAAACTTAAATAGATTTTGTGTTACCTTAGTAAGGCGAGCATATGAGCTGGTCTTTGCCAAGAAATCTCCATAGTTTGTGACATCAGCAACCGTAGTAAGAAGCTTACCAAATTACAAAATTCAATCCGAGAAGTAAAGACACACACACCAAAGCTCTGTAGTACTTGAGCAGGATGAGCACCAGATAGCTCCTCCTCTTTATCTAGCTAGGGTATATAGCCAAAAGGTATGGAATGGTTCAATCTGCAAAAAAAACAAAACACAAAAAATTAAGTCAGATACATAACATAAAAGAGTATAACGTGGATTATATATAAATGAGTAAGTAGAACCAGTTTGATGTTGTTACTGTAAGGTGAAGTTCATCTTTGTTTCGGTTCTGAATCAGAGAGTACCAAATACTTCTCCTCCGCCCAGCAATCTCACTAGCTCATCAAGAGTACAATCTGCAACAAAGCCAGGATAAGTCACAGTTCAGTCAAGGCTCATCATGTACTACCAAATCTAATTCGTAAAATAAACAAAAATACTCAGAGAATGAAGAAGGGAACCTTGGCCATTGAATTTGGCTCTCTGCAAACAGCATCCTTCCTTCAATGTAGCAACTTTCATATCAAAAATATTAGAAAACCACTCAACTGAGATCAAAGAGAAAAAAGGAAATTAAGCAAAATTGGAAGCCAAACCGTGGAATTGCTGGTAGCCCGGCGAATGCAGCTCAGATACTTGTCCTCCGCCCGTCAGTTTCAGTAGCTCATCAAGTACAATCTGCAACATATCAATGATAAGCCACACTTCAGTACTATTGAAACCAAAAATGATAAGAGTGAAACAGCTATAAAAACCAATATGCCAATGTAAAAATATGGGGAAGGACTAAGGAATAAGGAGATAAAACAGAAAAAATATACCTTGAACAACTGCTGATCTGGTCCGATCAGTCAAAACCATCACAAAATGATAAAAGCATCATCCAAAACCTGAAATAACAAAAAAAAAAAACGAAGTAAAACATGTAATCAGAGAGAATAATGAATGAAAACAGAGAAGCAAAGTGAAAATTAAGAAGTGAACATGTAACTTTGTTTGTTCCAACAATATCAGAAACTAAACCTTGTAGAGTCGTATATATGCATGATACATAGACAATTCCATCTATAGCGTCAACCTTAGTAAGTAGCATTACAAAGCATCATAGAGACAGTACTGATCCCTTTCCTGAAAAAAAAAAAGCACACACACAAAGGAAGTTACCCGATGGATAAAAACCCTAGAAACCATCAATATTCAAAGTTTGACAAGGATACATCAAAGCCATATCACCGATCATTTACTATCATAGTAGCATCCTCCACATATGTTAAATCAATGAGAAGTAATTCAATTTTAGAAACCCAAAAGTGAAAATATCAGAAGCTATAACGAAAGCAGAGGAAACGAGTGACAAAGTTTCAGAAAACAAAAAAAAAGAGAGAGAGAGAGCAACACAGCAATCAATCAATACTATAGCACCAACATCGACCACCACAATCTACTACAACAAGATAAGGACAAGTAATTAAAATTAAGATTTCGAAATCAAACCGTAGGAGGAGGGAGCGAGCGATGATGATCAGATCGGATCATAAATTTGCTTCCAAAAACCCTGAAAAAGACAGAAGAAGGAACATACTTAATCAGATTAAGAAGAAGAAGAAGAAGAAGAATAAAGAAACAAAAAATACCTTCTAACAATTGGGAGGCTCACCTGTTAGCAAAACCGCCAAGAGAATCCTAATTTGAGCTCAAAGGGCAACAAAAAAGAGAAAGTACAGAAGAAAAAATCAAACCTTGGCCTTTGAGCTCAAGGGCAAGCGGCCTCCTCAACCGAACAAACATCTTGGCTCTTAACTTGGCTCCTTCCGTAATGTATCTTTCATGGCCAACATGCACCTACCAAACTCCATATCTTCGATTTCAACCAGCACCATATCTCTCGTCTCGCTACTCAACAAAGAAAGAGAAATATGAGAACTGCAAACAAGAAGAAGAAGAAGAAGAAGGAGGATGAAAAGAGAGAAGAGAAAGTGAGATTAGAGAGTACCATATGTAACTGTATCCGAAGAGATCTTTTCAAGGGACTCGTTGTCTTTTGCTTCCTCTTTAGATCAGAGAGTACCAAATACTTCTCCGAACACGATCAATCACCCTCTCGTAACTCTTAATCGTCTTTGCCACCGGAATAAAAACGAATCTTCGATGATGATCATCCCTCAATCTATCGCCATCGCCTCCCTAAATTTAGTTTTAAAATCTCGAGAAAAAAACGTGAAAATCAAGAAGAAGAAGGATCGAACCTTGGCCTTTTGAGTTTGCTCTTCACTTGGCTCCTTGTGTATCTTCCCTTGCCAACTCCAACAGCCTTCGACTTCAACGATTCATTCCGGGAAATTAGATGTTACCTGCATGGCTGCATCAAACGCAAATCAATGATTTCAAAACAACGCACAAAACAGAGTTGTCACCATATACAAACATCTAGGAAGAATGTGTTACCTTAGGTAAGGTGAGCATATGAGCTGCCTTTTTCAAGAGGCACCTGTAAGAACAAAAACATGACCACAAATTTAGTATCTTCGTATATAGAACAAAACTGAGAAATTAATAAACAGAACAAGAACAAACCAGTGGAGATCTAGATCGTCGGCATCTAGAATTCAATCTGCAAAAAAAAAAAAACACAGAAGCCAGAACATAAAAGAGAGTAACAAGAGAACCAGTTTTTAAAATCTCAAAAATCAAGACGAAGAAGGATCGAACCTTGACCTTTTTGAGTTTTCTGCAAACAGCAGCCTCGAGTCCACCACCAGGCAACTGAACAAACATCTCGGCTCTTCACTTGGCTCCTTGCGTATCTTCCATTGCCAACAGTCTTCCATAGCTCCATTTCAATGCTTACCTAGCCAAGTAAAAGTGTATTACTTTGTATTACTTCAAACAGAGATGGAACCAATACAATTAGGAAGAGACTATATTCAATGTGAAGAATAATTAATACCGTACCTTGCTGTCCACTACGTACCTGAGAATTGCTGTTTTCACCCACTTTAATATTGAAAGGGTTCTCTCCATTGAGAGCATCCAAAAGCGTGTTATGATTGAGAGGATCCAATCCAATTTTCCCTGCACTATAAACATACCAAAGGAAAGTAAAAAAGTCTGAGAGGCCAAACACAAGAGCAACTTTAGTAACAAGCTTACCAAATTATAAAATTCAAAGTCTGAGAAGTAAAGACACACACCAGACCACAGAGCTCTGTAGCCATAACAGTTAGGATATCTTCACCAATCACCAATCCAAGAGCGTGTTAGATCCAAATCCACTCTCCCTGCAATATAAACATAACACACATGAAAGTAAAAAAAGCTCAGAGATCAAACACAAGAGCAACTTTAGTAATAATAAGCTTACCAAATTACAAAATACAAAGTCTGACAAGTAACGACACACACACCAAAGAGCTCTGTAGTGCTTCAGGAGGAGTAGGATGAGCACCAGAGAGCTGGCTCGTCGGCATCTAGGGTAGCAAAAGGTAATGGGATGGTTCAGTCTGCAAAAACAAACCAAAACACAAAAAAAAAATTAAGTCAATATGGTTGGATTCTGATAAGATACATAACAAAAAAAAGAGTGTACAAGGGTGGATAATAGTAAAACAGAACATAAAAGGGAACCAGTTTGATGTTATTACTGTACGGCGAAATAGTTCATCTTAGTGTTTGTTCTGAATCTTCTTCGTCATTTCTCCAAACCCTAGCATAGCGACCTACTTCGTCGCTTCAAAAGAAAAAGAATAAAACCAATCATTAGAGATCAAAAAAAGAAAAAAAGAAGAAGCAAAAATTGGGAAGACAAACCGTGGGTGGAGGAGAAGAGAGAGAGAGAGAGAGAGACGAGTTGAATTGGTGGGTGAGGATTGAGGAAGCAAGAACAGAGTAGCAGACACCCACTGGAATCTCCAGCGGAAAACTAAATGGTGTAATAATCCTAACCTGCATCATACACAAATCTATGATGTCAAAACAAAACACAAAACAGAGTTGTCACCAAATACAAACATCTAGGAAGCATGTGTTACCTTGGAGATAAGGCGAGCATATGGTCGAGATATCTCCATACAAGAGGTATCTGTAAGAAGAAAAACAGGACCATAAATTTAGTATCTTCGTATACAGAAACAAACTGAGAAAGTAATAACACAACAAGAACAAACCATATGCCTCTGTGGAGATTTGAAAGGGTTATGGAGAACCATGCATAGGGGCACTGGGAGAAGTTGTCCACAAATATAAATGGCCAACATAGGAAAAGAAAAGTTAGAATTGAGACGGATATACAACTTCGCAGTAGCAATAAAGGTTTTGGTAGGCTAGTACCTGAGTTCTCCATTGAGAGGATCCAAAAGCGTGTATTCGAAGATCCAATCCGGTTTCCCTGCATTACAAACATAACACAGAAGTAAAAAGCTCAGAGACCAAACACAACAGCACTTTAGTAAGAAGCTTACCAAATACAAAATTCAATCTCAGAAACCAACACACACACCAAACCTCCGTAGTACTTGAACCAGATAGCTCCTCGGCATCTACAGTAGCAAAAAGGTTTGAAATGATTCAATCTACAAAAAAAAAACACAATAATTAAGTCAAATGAAGACACTCTTTAAAATGGATCACATTCAGGCATCAATTTGGTAATAAGAACAAGAAGCGTCATTCCTCGAGTCCACCAAGTCTAAGTGAACAAACATTTGGGATCTTCTTCACTGGGCTCCTAGTGTATCTTCCATCGCCACAAAATGCACCTAGCAAACAGAGACGAGGTGTAAAAAAGAGAGTATATTTTTCGGATAAGAAAAGAGAAGAAAAGCAGATGAAGATTCAGAGAAACAGACCTTGGCAACAATCATGTGTACAAGTTACGGCGCAGCAAAATGCACGGAAGCCACCGTAGGAAAAAAAAAAAAAAAAGAGAAAAACATGAAATCAAAGGACAAGTAGAGTAACTGAATTAGACAACACAAAGACAAATAAAAAATTACCTGACCCAAAATAGTCTATAGCTCTCGTCTCAGCCACTCTACACATAACATCACAACAATTGGGAAGACAAACCATGGAGGAGAGAAGATGAATTGCTGCTGGTACCGTTACACCGGTGCGTGCGGTGAATGCACAGTGTTCTCTCTCTCTCTCTCTCTCTCCCTCTCTCTCTCCCTCTCTCTCTGTATTCACGCCTTCACGGACCTGAGAAATTTTAATTGCTGGAAAATTTTCCACTGAGAGGCAAAATAAATAATCATAATAATAATTTTCTAAATGATATTATAAAAAAAAAAATAGAAGGGCTGAAAAATTCACCTGGGCATGTCTTGTTTGATGGGCTGAAGTTGTTGTTATTGGGCCTTTATCGGCCTGCTGAACAACACACACGAAATAAAACGATCAATCCACACACGAAATAAATCTCAAAAATCAAGACGAAGAAGGATCGAACCTTGGCCTTTTTTGAGTTTGCAAGCAGCCTCCTCAAGTCCACCAGTCAACTGAACAACATCTTGGCTCCTTGTGTAATGTAATCTTCCATTGCCAACAGTCTTCCATTCCACCCAACTCCATAGCTCCATTACAATGCTTACCTAGCCAAAGTAACATAACATTGTATTATTTCAAACAGAGATGGAACCAATAATACAATTAGGAAGAGACTATTATTCAATGTGAAGAAAAGAATTATTAATACCTTGCTGTCCACTCTAACAAGAGGTTTGTTAATTACCTGCATCACACACAAATCTATGGTTTCAAAACACCGCACAAAACAGAGTTGTCATCAAATACAAACATCTAGGAAGAATGTGTTACCTTAGGTAAAGCTAGCTCGTGGGCATCTAGGGTTCAATCTGCAAAAACAAAACAAAACACAGAAAAAATTATGTCAAGGTGATACGATACATAACAAGAGGAACCAGTTTGTTTGTTTGATGTTGTTATTGTAAGGCATCTCAGTGTTGGTTCTGAATCTTCTTCGTCAGTTCTTCAAACCCTAGCATAGCGACCATGTTCTGAATCTACTTTCGTCCCTTCACAAGAAAAAAAAACCAATCAAAAACGAAGAAAAGGAACAAGAAGCAAAAAATTGGGAAGACAAACCGTGGGGGAGGAGGAGATATCGAGACGAGTTGAATTGGTGGGTGAGGATTGAGGAATCAAGAACAGAGTAGCAGACACGCGATCTCTCCTACACGTCTCGACTCGATGATGGTTTTGCAATCTTGTCCGAAAGAAAAAAAAAAACCCTAAAAACAAAAATCAGACAAGTATGAGAATTGCAAAACAAGAAGAAGAAGAAGAACAGAGAGAAAGAGAGAGATCAGAGAGTACCAAACAAGAAAGAAGAAGGGCTCGTCGATCATCGTAGTCTTCGCTAATTCCTCTTTAGAAATTGGCCCGTTCGTGTTTTGGACTGGAAAACATCTCCCACCGTTGGATAAGACAAGACCTAACAACAATATCAGATGTTAGAATTTTGGAAATCCGTTAAATTCTAAGATGAAGGAGAAAAGCAGAGAGTAGGGAAGCGTACTTACTTAACTTGGATAGAACGTATATCTCTACTACAATCGGGTCTTCCCTTCGGCTTCATCGATTCATCATCGTCTCGAGAGACCACCGGCGGCGACAGAGCGGCTTCGCTCTTCGCAGAGAGAACCCAAAATATAAATAAAATTAAAAAATAGAAAGATATGATTTTTGTTTTTCCATCGAGTGATGTAAGAGTATTTATAAGATTTTGTAGGGTTTACTAACTCCTAATAATAAAATAAATAGGATTTCCTTTTTCCTTTTCTTTTTTGTTTTGTTTTGCATATTTCTTTTTCTTTTTTTTTTAGATTAACGTTTCTTTTTTTTTTTGCAATTGTACTATCAGATCACAAGATTCACAACGGTAAGATTATAAATAGTAATAAAAAAAGAATTGATGTTTTATTATGATTTGTTGTAAGAAGAGATGTAGTTAGTATATTTATTTAT
>NC_025686.1:26213442-26214042 GCF_000633955.1 Camelina sativa | reverse complement strand
TTTTTTTTTTTTTTTGTATTATTTATCAGCGTGACAATGAGAGTCATCATCCCCTTTCAGTTCCAACACTATTGTACGTCTCGGTCATGAGCTCTTGCACCTTCTCTTCTCCTCTCTAAACCGCTCCCATATATGTTCAAATTTATTTCATGTTTTGTTACTTAAACAAGATAACTAAAGGAGCCTATGTTATTCAAATTGTTTCTATAAAAAAACAATCTTCATTTCTCTAACCGGTAAAAAAACAAACTTACCCTATCGTTCCATAAAATAATCAAGGAACACATATGATTTCACTAGTATAGTAGCTGGCACCTCCAGCTTTTCTTATTTTTTAGCTCTCAGAGTAGTTTCCATCAATAATGGGAAAAATCTGTGTATGTTGTAGTAACTAGTTCACTTTTTCTTGACTCGAAAGCTTTATTAATTTTTCCTCTGGCCGGCTAGCAAAAATAGTATATGCACCCTTCTGAATCACCTCTTCTTGCTGCTGTTCTTCTTTCTTCCCATCACTTGGCTCTCCAGAGCCTTCAGCCTCTTACTAACAGGACTCAACGATGTTGAAGGAAAACTTGTATTGTTTTTTTTTTTTTTTTTTTT
>NC_025686.1:26142322-26213327 GCF_000633955.1 Camelina sativa | reverse complement strand
TTTTTTTTTTTTTTTTTGGTATTATTTATCAGCATCATTCACAAATACATATAGGCTATCACAATTATATGGTTAAATGTCAAGAGAAATAGATCCCCACTTATATAGTGTGGGAAGTTCATGATATAGGAGATGTACCTACTAATTAAGAAATGTTCAATCCAAGCATCGTGACAATGAGATTCGTCACTTTCATTTCCAACACTATCGTCTGTAATTAATGGTCACGAGCAGGCACCTTCTCCTAAATTGTTTCTATAATAACAGTCTGTTGACATTCTAACCTCTTCACTCTTTTGAGGTTAGTTTCATCAGAGATGAAGGAAAAGGCAGAGAGAGGGACAGAGAAAAGCTTACTTAATTAGTTGGAATCGAACAATGGGATGATCGATCCATCGGCGGCGATCTTCTCCCACTAAGACAATTCGCAGAGCACTTGTTCGCTCTCAGTCGTAGAGAGCAACAAAGAAGAAAGATGAGTTTTTTTTTCTTTTTCCACTGAGAGATGAGTAGTGATGACGGTGATGTGATGAGAGCATTTATTAGATTTTTAGGGTTTACACTTTACATCAAATAGAAATAGGAAAACTTGTTTTGTTTCCTTATGCGATTCCTTTTCTTGGATTAAATTTTCCTTTTTTCCAAACAAAAAAATGGAAATCGATCAGATCGCGACGGTAAGATAAAAAAAATAATTAAGAATAATATTAAATCCACTTTTATCTTTTGTTTAGCAAGCCTATCTACATATTGGTTCATTCTAAAGAAAGCATCATCATCATCATCATCAATCACAAACACATTCAACGAAAGGAAAAAAAATGTCAAGAGAAATACAAACCACTACTAATATGGTAAATCCGAAGAAATCAAACCACTCCCAGTATTTCCAATTTATTTCAGGTTTTTTTTTTGTTGTTACTTAACAAGATGATTATAAAAGAGTGTATGTTATATATTCAACAAAATGTTTCTATATATAAAAAAACAGTTTTATATTCTCTACTTATTTGGTCAAAACAAACTTACAATATCATCATCGTTCGTTCCATATAAAATAATCAAAGAAAACATATTATTAACCAGCTTTTCAGCTCTCAAGAGTAGCTAGCTTCCGACAATAATGATTAAAAAAATCTGTGTTGCTAGTAACTACAGTAGTTTACTTTTTGAATCCAAAATCTTTATTAATTTTTCCTCTTAACAAAAGCATAGTGTGCACCACTTTGGATCGATCACCTCTTCTTGCTACTCTTCTTCTTCCTGCCCTTGACTTGGCTCTCCAAAGCCTTGAGCCTCTTACTAACAGGAGGACTCATACTTACATATACCTTGTTTTGCATTTCCTCCCGGACGAACTCAAATGTAAACGACATATCGAGTGTGGACTGGACCGGCTCGTTGGGAAAACATACCCATTGAAATCCAAAAAAAAAAAAGATAGAGTTTCCATTGAGTAAAGTCTTTTACCAAAATTCAAAATTAAGGTTGGTTTGATAAATAACGCTAGAAAAGATGGTAAATTGTAAAATGTCTTCGTGATGTACTGTTAAATATGCGTACCAAAAATATGCGAAAGAACTATTTGACAGAATACTATTACTATGTTGTGATCTGTCAATGAACTTGTACAATCTTCATGAACAGAACCAGTTTATTAAATATGCCTTTTTACATTTTTCTTTTGGTTATTATCTTCAACAGCCTCGAGGTTTACATACGTATAGTCGTATACAAGGCCAGTTGCAATTGGTATTCGAAATAAGTGAAAAAGGACTAAAATTATGTTTAGAATCTCGATGTATTTTATAGCTAGGATTTCTTGTCTTAGTCTTTAATTAATTTTCGTTTCGACAAAGTTTTATTTATTGTTCTTCTGATGAACTGATACTACATAAATACCGTACAACAAAAGAAGTCGACTTATTACTAATTCTTACGAAAGGCTTTGAACAACATTTTGGCATTGTTTATTTCATGGTGCAACTTAGCGAACCGGGCATGGAGTGACTTTCTTACCGCATCAGAGATCCGGCCCCGGACTGACATCTTTACCGGACCCGCGAAGGGGCTGGAACAACTATTCTCGACGCTATAACTCTCAGCCGAAATGGCACAGACTTCAGCATTGTTTACGTGAAACAAGCATTCGGTCCAAGTTGTACAACGCACCACCTCTTGGAGTTCTTGGACAGAACACGTGCAATCTGTAGTGAACACATCGGCTGTTGGTTGGCAGTCCGCAAGGGTTCGGAACTGGCTTTTCGTCAGGTGTGAGAGGAAGAGCTTCGTGGACAGCGCTTGGTTAAGACTCACGGCGATAGCTGTATCCACGATGCGTCGAGGGCTTGTGTTGATCGTATTGGCGTAGACCGAGAGAGTTTCAACGCACAGGGATTGGTACGTTGTGGATTTGCAAGAGGATTGAATGAAGCTTAGTGCTTTTGCAGAAGTTCCGGCCGGGCTGACTTTGGCAGCTGTGAGTTCCGATGAGAAGAGGAAGGGGACGGAGAAAAGTAGAAAGAGAGCTTGGTATTGTTTTGTCATTGCTGATTTTCTTGAGGTTGAGAGAATTAAGTATGAATAGGAAATAGTTGGGGTTCAAATACTATCACCATGATAAGTATTAAAATCACGGTGATACTTATTTATAGTACTGGCTACCTTTTTGGAGTGCACTACTAATCACCATGATTATTTTGATATTTTGGTTATTTGTTTCATATTAAAATCACGTACCTTCCACTCACTTTCGTTCCAAACCTAAGTCGTTTAATATAGCTAGTAATTACAATCACGTAGCCAGATCCGATCGGATCGTTACACACACATATATAACTATATATATATATATGTTGACAGCCAAAAAAATAATATATAAAAGGACTTGAAATTTGTATATAGAAATATGTAGTTGACTGAGTGACAAACTGACAAAAAATTATAGTTTCGTTTTGGGAGATGCGAAAAATGAAAAGTAACCAGATCTCAATTAATTCATCCAATGAAAGAAAAAAATGTATCTATATATCCTAATTGTGTTTGATATAGAAGAAAGAGGCAACCCATGCAGTTTTCGTCTTGGTAGTGACGTACAAGACCAGTCTGACGAATTCCTCCATCCTGTGTGTATTTGGCTACTTAGCGCGGGTCTTTGCCTTTTTCAACAAGAAAACAATTCACAGAAGAAAAGTTGGAATTATAGCTTTACGAAAGGTTCAAACTTTTGTACGCTAAGAGGAAGAACTAAGTATATACTAAAGATACTTCATATTCGTGTATTGTACTAAAAGAGCTTAGATTGTTGACAATTTTGACAAAAATGTGTAAAGAAAATTAATTGTTGTTTTCGTTGATCCTTCTATCCCGGATGTATCAAGATTAGCAAGTCTTATATATTAACTAAAATTCAGAAAGGTTGGTTTTAATAAATAACGCTAGAAAGTATATTGAGAAAATGGTAAGCTTTAAATTGTCTTCGTGATGTGCTAAATATGTCACATACGTACCAAAACTCTTTGACAGAATACTATATATTAGTACGTGCGATATGTCAATGGACTTGTACAATCTTCATGAACAGAAGAAACCACAGTATATTAAAACATAAGTAAGAGTGCACGCCTTTTTCCACTTTTCCTTTTTGGTAATTGATCTTTAATAATATCGATGTTCACATATATGTAAGACCAAATTGGTATTCCAGAGGTAAGTGAAAATGGACATTTTAGATTATGTTTAAAGTCTCGACGTGTTTTATCTTAAAATCTCGAAAAAGAAAGAAAACAAGTCTAACATTTTCACTATTTAGAGAAAATAGAGATTTTTTTTCAATCGTTCTCCTGATGGACTGATACTACATGAATACCATACAACAAAAGAAGTCTATTATTACTAATTCCTAGCAAAGGCTTTAAACAACATTTTGGCATTGTTTATTTCATGGTGTAACTTAGCGAACCGGGCATGGAGTGACTTTCTTACCGCATCCGAGATCCGGCCCCGGACTGACATCTTTACCGGACCAGCGTACGGGCTGGAGCAAGTGTTCTCGACGCTATGACTCTCACCCGAAATGGCACATACTTCAGCATTGTTTACGTGAAACAAGCATTCGGTCCAACTGGTACAACGCACCACCTCTTGGAGTTGCTGGATAGAACACGTGCAATCTGTATTGAACGTATCTGTCGATGGTGCGCAGTCCTGAAGGGTTCGAAACTGGCCCTTCGTCAGGTGGGAGATGAAGAGCTTCGTGGACAGCGCTTGGTTTAGACTCACGGCGATAGCTGTATCCACGAGACGTCGAGGGCTTGTTTTGATCGTATTGGCGTAGACGGAGAGAGTCTCAACGCACAGGGATTGGTACTTTGTGAATCTGCAAGAGGATTGAATGAAGTTTAGTGCTTTTGTGGAAGTTCTAGTTGGGCTAACTGTGGCGGTTGTAAGCTCCGACAAGACGAGGCAGGAGACGGAGAGGAGTAGAAAGAGAGCTTGGTATCGTTTTGCCATTGCTGTTTAAATATCTTGAAGTTGAGAGAATTAAGTGTGTAGAGGAAAGAGTTGTGGTTCAAATATTTATAGCACAATGCATGAAAACCTTTTTAGAGTTGTGGTTCAAATATTTATAGAATTAAGTGTGTAGAGGAAAGAGTTGTGATTCAAATAGTTAAATCTGATATTTCCTATTTAAAATCACGCATCTTCCACTCACTTTCGTTCCAAGTCCTAAGTTTAAATATCGATGATATATTGTTAATGTACAATCACGTAACCAGATCCGATCGGATCGTTACACACAAAAAAGAAACAAACATGTGTGTATATATATATATATATATATATATATATATATATATATATATATCTTTCGATTGTAGCCAATTGCACAAAGTTGTATAAATGACTTCTAATTATATATGAATATGTACGTAGTTGACTAAGAGAAATTCATTTATATGTATAGTAAACGTTATTGGATCTCATCTCAATGGATTAGATTTTTAACTTGTAGTATAATATAACTTATACCAGACTCTCAATTTTTAACAGAAAGTTGCATCCCATCTACCCATCCTCTATATATGACTTGAATATTTTAGTAAAAATAAATATTTAGTTTAGTTTGATAATAGTTACATTACATGCTACTAGAAAATCTTTGCAAATCATATTGTTAATTTGTTCAAAACATACAAAATGGTTAAGGCTACCGATTTCCCAAATTTCGAAAACTCAACTCTCATTTTCTTGTTCTTATATTTGATTCATTGATTGCACCATTATCATCTTGATCATATATGCAGTATGCTGGTTCGTGGGACGTTAAAAAGCAACACGGCCAAGGTCTAAGAATGTTACATCTTCGTTTTGTTTGGTTTTTTTTTTATCCTTCACAGCCTTTAACGTCTCAATTTTTTATTTTTTAATAGATGTTTATATTTTTACTTATATTTTGCTTTCTTTTTACCAAAATAATGCATAAATTACTCATAATTATAATTATATACTTGACTGAGTTAAGTATATATAATATTTTTACGAGATTAGAATTATCCAGATCTAAACTAATTCATTCATTGACAAAAAAAAAAAAAGTTCAACATTAGTTCACTCAAATAGTCAAATACGGTTATGATTCACATAAAGATATAAGAAATCGGTTCTCACTCTCTTTCTTTTTATTAGGTCATTTCTAGTAAATGTTTAAACACTTGCTGATGTAAATAAAAAGAAATTTGAATAAATTTTTTCTTCAAATTTTTTTCCTTTGACAAAAATTCGTTGGGACAAAACCAATTTGTACAATGAATAAAGAAAAATAATTCTTGTTTCCGTTGACCTTTTAGTTTCGGATAAATCAAAACTAGCGTTCGTGGAGAAATTAATTTGCTTGTAACAAGTTTATAACACATGATCATACTACATACAGTTTAAAAGTGTTCAAGTTTTTATATATCTTCCTCCATGGTTGTCAAAAATGTATTTACAAAGATATAGTTATTTAGAATTATAAAGGGATATTTAATTTTGTGTGAAACAGAGATAAATAAAAAAATGTTTATTAATAAATTATGTTTCAATTAGAAAATAGCATTATTTCAGTTTTTCAAAACTTCTTTAGAGAAGTCTCCATGTTCTTTTTCTCTACTTCAAGATTTTATTTACGAAGTCTGATTTTCTTGTCATGATCAAAACGCAAGCAGCATGATCTTTTTTTTGTTTCCTTAAAATCATGTGGATAAACATAAGAAATTCGTTTGAGAACAAAAAAAATACACAAGAAATTCTAAAGAGCCAATTTAATAGAAGCTTTGAAATCAGAGAAACAAGAAATATTTTTATTCACATATATGTTCATATATATGTATTATTTATGTATAATTGATAAGAGTACGTAGATGACAATGTTGTACTACGTCAAAGTAATTTAATAACTTCGCAGCTAAAATAATAATAAAACGTTTGCATCGAATTATAATATACACAGTAGTTAACAACCGTATCCACAAAAACATCACAAAAGTTCCAAGAAAATTTCGGATTGAGTTTTCTATCCTGACTGTAAAATACATTAATTAATTGTATGAACAATGATAATTACTATTAATTAAATCTTAAGCATCCAAAAAAAAAGGGCAAGAAACTCCATACGTGTGTTTGTTATATATAGTTAGTTAGTTGAGATAAACTTGGTTACCACTTCTGTGTTGTTGTTTTTTTATTTTCTCTTTTCCATTTTCCATTTCTCGACCCCTAAGAGTCTAGCTAATTACTTTCACGATTTCCAAATATACAATAACAAAAGTTTATTTGATGAAACATTTTAAAAACCATATATGATTATGGGTGGTCGTAAACCATGTTGTGATGAGGTTGGATTAAGAAAGGGACCGTGGACAGTGGAAGAAGATGGGAAGCTAGTTGATTTCCTAAGGATACGTGGCGGCGGTGGTGGATGGTGCTGGAGGGACGTCCCCAAACTGGCGGGACTAAGACGGTGCGGTAAAAGTTGCCGTCTCCGGTGGACTAATTATCTCCGGCCAGATCTCAAGAGAGGTCTTTTTAGTGAAGAAGAGATCCAACTCATCATTGATCTTCATGCTCGTCTTGGCAACAGGTTTAATGTTATTTTATTTTCTACTTGTAATATGAAATATTCTAATGCGTTGTGTATAATATGGTTATAGATGGTCGAAGATTGCAGTAGAGTTACCGGGAAGAACAGACAACGATATTAAAAACTATTGGAACACTCATATAAAGAGGAAGCTTATAAGAATGGGTATTGATCCAAACACACATCGTCGGTTTGACCAACAAAATGTCAACGAGGAGGAGGAGAAGGTATTAAAGGTCAACAGTCCAAAGCCTCCGAGTGAGCCAGAGGTAGTAGTAGTACCTGTGGTTTTGCAGAATGACACGTCAGCTGGAAATCTAAACGAGTTGGCTGACGTGGACGGTGATGATCAGCCGTGGAGCTTTTTAATGGAAAATGACGGAGTAGGAGCCGGAGAGCTTACGATGCTATTGTCCGGCGACATTGCGTCATCATGTTCTTCTTCGTCATCGTTGTGGTTGAAGTATGGAGATTTGGGGTACGAAGATTTAGAACTTGGTTGTTTCGATGATTAGAGAGATTAAAGTATGTTTTATTAGGCCGTAGGTTGATTAATCCAAAGGTTCGTTGACATCATTCTATGACCATAGTTGATGTCAGTATAACGAATAAAACAATAGCAATTTCCAAATTCCTTAATCAACTACTATATTACGTGCTTTGCACTTTTAATGTCACAGATTTCATCTGGAACTAACGGATACATTTTAGAGCTTACGTTTGGAATTATAATAAAACAGAGTACAGGTTACACATATTGTATACAAATTCAAGAATTTTTTATATTTAATTTTAAAAAAATCTTGTAATTCAATATGTGTATCATGTAATTACATAAATTAATATCATACTCAAATCTCTGTAGCTCTTTTGCTTCCTAGCTATGCTATGCTTCCAAGTTATTATAACTTATCTTTTATGGTTTGAACCAGGAACCAATCAGCGCTTCTTCGAGTTAGATATGATGATCCATACATGTTAGTCATCATGTTTCGGGTCGATGGGCTGATTGGTTCGAAGCTTCTGTTGATTCCTTCGCGTTCTTTAAAACAAGATCGTAGTTGATCGAAGCGAGTTGTGAGAGGTTCTGATAACACAAAAACCATTGTCAAAAGAATTAAGCATTTCTTAAGGGATAAATATTTCAAAACAAATAAATCTTGGGGATTAACTAACTGACCTTGAACGAAAAATTGCTGAAGGAATACTTCACAGCAAGGTTTGGTCCATTTCCAAATTCTGCTAAGCTACTACACTCATCACCCTGTTTTACAACATAAACCTTTTATTTTTTTTTAATTCTGTGAGCATTCAGATGATAACACTAAAAATGAATGTAAGACGAAAAAAAAAAGTAGAGAGAAAGAGTGAGAAAGTCATACATCTTCGTCCTGTGTGTTGAAGGAGCTACTGCTGCATGTGTCTGTAAGGTCATCAAAATCACTACCTCCATGGACATTTTCATCTTCCGGGTTCCATATATACCGGCTCATGAAGTAACTAGTGTCTTGTGGTTCAGCTGCTGGCACAAACATAGCCTGTAACAATAGATTAGTTAACGTTAGTATATAGATTTGATTTTGTAAAGGAACTTAATTTAGCTTCTGAATATGGAAAGAACCTTTTGCCGGGCAAGCGTGTCCCAGTTAATATCTTTGAAAAAATGATGTTGTTTCACCTGTAAGGAGATATTTAGAGACCCGAGGACTTGAGAAAAGTTAGCTAGTAGGGTTGAATTAATAGAGATTTACCTCTCCAGCTCCCGTTGCCCCTAGCCTTTGAACAGGATTTTCAGTTAACAACCTAAAAGAAGGACAAAAGTAGATAAGGTTAACACAATCAACATGTTCTGTTTTCACTTTGATCTCAATTAAAGGCGTGTAGAAAATAAAATGGCAAAATTACAGAAAACATGGTAAAGAGATGAAGTTTCTGAGATTCATATCCAAAAAGTGTGTGATCTTACTTGTTAATTAGATCATGTGCTTCATAAGATATCTCCTCTGGCACATTAGGCCATGGTATATCTCTGTTGATTATATTTTCAAAAATTTGCTGCAAACCAATATATGAAAGATAATGTTAAGGCCTTAACATGATGTCTACTTCTGGTATCTCATAAATTCATCTTGAAAATATACCTGTGGGGTTTCTGCATTGAAAGGAGGTATGCCCACCAGAAGCTCAAAAAGAATAACACCGACTGACCACCAATCAGCAGTTTTACCTGTTATGAGTAGTGATGATAAGTCCATGTACAAATAAATGATGGCATGGAATGAAAGGAAAATGAAATACTAACCATGACCCATTCCAAGAAGTATTTCAGGTGCAAGATAATCAGGAGTTCCAACAACTGCATGTTTCTTACGACTATCTTTTCCTTGTGAATTTTGAGCTGTTGTTCCATCATCTGCAAAAAATCCACTGTTTCCCAGTGATGCATCACCTGACAAGTCATCTGTGCTGTTGATAAGACCAACCTTGGAAAGCCCGAAATCTGTCAACTGTAATTAATTCCAAGGGTTATATTTTGCGAGACGAGCGGTCTCGCTGTCAATTTATAATGCATAAAACTATATATTGACCTTGATGTGACCATCCTGATTGATCAACAAATTGTCTGGCTTGAGGTCTCTGTGAATGATATTTACAGAATGCAAATACTCCAGAGCAAGAACCTGAAAAAGCATTTGATTGAATTCAATTTCTATCCTGTGGAGAGTTATGTCTTAATCCGGACACAATTGAGCAAATCATGAGATGTTACAAATGGCCTTACAACTTCTGCAATATAAATGCGGGCCATGTCTTCATCCAAGCAGCCAAGATTTCTCAACAAGGAGAAGAGATCTCCACCATTCAAGTACTCCATAACTAGATAAAGATTCTCCCGGCATGTGAAAGAATAGAAAAACCGAACCTGCACAGCTAAAAGAAGTCTTAGAGAAAGCACCAATATTTTCACAAATATATTCATGAGGGCAGTTATACATTGCTTGTATTACATACCACGAATGGATTACGAACTGATATAAGGATGTTCCGCTCAGCTAGGATACTCTCAACAGCATTCTTACGGATCATATCAGCCTTCTTTAAAACCTGTACGATGGTTTTGACAACATTGAGTTATACTTAGAACAAATTTCTTGAGCCAACATTGAGTTAGTAACACCAACCTTTATGGCGAACAAATCACCGGTGGCTCTCTTTTTGGCAAGAAATACTCTTCCAAATGCACCACGGCTAATTGGTTTTATAATTTCAAAATCTTCTATTGATGTTCGATCTTTAGCACGTGGATTAAGTGGGCTTGCCCGTAAGCTTCGTACTGTATCCTCATCTGCTGAGCTTTCTTCATCCGCCACGGCATTAGACGAATCTACTTTTTCATCATCTATCGATCCACAAAGTTCAATGTACTTTTCCCTGGATTTGAGAAACAATAAATCAGCATGAATGAAGTTGCAGTTAAACAGTAATGATGAGCCAAAAGCAGTACAAGGGAAAATGATTACTGTAGTAGCTTCTCTATGCGTCTTCCAAACGTTTCAACCACGAGGGCATCTGCCTTCCTATCCTGAATGACGTACTTTAGCTCATCCAACTGCTCAATCATGAAATCCAATGAACTGTATCCACATACATTCACATTTGCCACAGAGCGAGCAATATCTAGCAACTTGTTTATCTGTCAACAAAGCAAAAAATAAAAGTTGAGGAGAAGTTGAATACTCTAGGGGAAAAATGAAAAGAATGTAAACATTTACCTGCTGATAATTCTCCAGCTCTGATATTGTTTTTCGACCACTTAGTAGTAAATCGACTTGGCTTGTCCTCGGTGTTGATGGTGATGGTGGTGTCAAGCTTCCTGCTGACGATTCCTTTGTTCCATTGGCCATTGAAGCTTCATTCAAGACAGTCAGCTCATCCAAAGAAACTGTATTCTCTGAACGAGGAACGCAATCAAGCATATCAACTGAACATCTCTGAGTTATTTCATCCAGATCTTCATGTCTAATGGATGTTGATAATTTCGCACTATCGGCAACTGCTCTTGGAGTTATGCTGTTCTTTGGCGTCCATGACTCCAATATTTTCTCAAGACTTTCAGCTACTCTTTCAAGTCTTAAGTTTACATTTATTCCCTTCAAGTCACATCTATCAGCGATTGTGCATATTCGAGAGTGCTCTTCTACATGTACGACTGGTATTTCAACTTCACAGATACGACAAATCATGGAATTATCGTATGTCACACATTGATGGTCCGCCCAGAAACCCCACAAAGCACTTCTGTCGGCAGATGCAGGCTGGCCTGACGGGCTATGCAAGTTTTCAGCGTTTTCATCACCATAAACTTTTGGTTGGATTTTGCTCTCCCCCTTAGCCTTGGGAGTGTTATTAGCACTACGATTTTTCTCAGCAGCTGATGGAAGCTTCTTCCAAGATGACATCCGGAAATTACTTGAAGCTGAATCAGTACTCCTAGCAGTATTTACTTCCGCCCCATCGGCTCCACTGCTAGAGTTCTGATCAAGGTTATCTTCTTTGCCAACTAGAGTTTGCTTTTCATTTATCTTTTGGATTTCTTTCTCTCGAAGAAGGTCTTGTTGTCGCGAGATTTCTACCATCTGTTCTGGATAAACACCGAGATCACTTAGCTGGTGCATTCCCAAAATGTGTTCTTCAACGTAACCACTCTCTTTACGAAATTGCACAAGCCTATTGCAACGAGTAAGGATAAAAAGAAGACGGTTATGAGCCTGTTTAAGACCTCCCATTGGTAGCTCCTGACGTTTATCATCTAGCTTCTGAACAATACCTTCACATTTAAGCCAAAACTCACTAGCTGGCATGGTTGCACATTGCCGAGCCTCAACTAACAGATCCTCTAACCCAACTCTTAACTCTTTGTTAGATTCTGGTGTGCTCTCTAGAGTGGTCACTAAGTAGCCAGCAAAAACTCCTAAATCAGCATCAACATCTTCCTTTTGTTTATCAAACTTTGTTCTGATCGCCGCCATTACCTCCTATAAAATTAGAAAAAACCATTCCAAAGTTACGAAGCTGAAGAACTCAAACTCATTAAAAGAATCAGTAATATATACAAACCTCCATGTGACCAACAGCTCGAGATCTCCAAACGGGAAAAGGTCGCACACCTTTAGAATTGAGTTCGTGAGAGAAGCTCTTGATGTCATGAGGTTTCTTCTTCCTTCCACTCGTTACACGCAATATGGCTTGGAAACGTGGAGACTGTGTTTCTTTAGCAAGACCTACATGAGTACTCTGCAAATTGATAAAAACAGAATTAGCAATGTGAAATTCTCATGAAACTGAAAACCATACATACAAAGAAGAAGACACTCACCTCTAAGCCTGGATTGGTATTTGCAGGCACCCGTTGAGATTTTGATTGGCTCCACTGAACTTTTTTCCCTAAGAGACATTACAACAAACACCTCATGATCATTACGATTCAATCGGACTTTTGGATTTTGAAAATTTCATAAATCCTAAAAATCGAATCAAGGAGAAAACAAACCTTGATCGGGTTGATGAGGAGGAATAGGCCATCTAGCACGAGCATCAGCGCGAACATCAACAATTCCAATCTTAGGTTTCTCCTTGGTGACGACGACGACGACGTCCTTATCATCTTGACCGGAGGAAAACCTTAAAGGAGACGGTGCCGGAGACGATTTCGTTCTGATATGATTCAAACCTAAGGAAGAAGGAGCAAGAATCTCCGGCGAATCGTGGTGACTCGTCGAACCTGATTCCGGCGTAACCTTATCCTCCTCCGCCGCCGGTTCATTCTCCGGATGACGGGAAGGAATCGCAGGGATCTTGTTCAGTTGTTTCGCGTTGGTGGAGGTCGGTTGTGGATCCTGATCGTTGTTCTCACGCGACGGTTCCGTCGTAGACATCGGCGACGTTTGTTTAATAATAGAAATTACCTCAGAGAATTAATTGAAATTTCCATATTTGACACTCCGATCCTTTTTTATTTTTTTTTCCTCTGTTTGATTTGTTTTTGTGATTTTATCAAACCATAACGTTTACACAGAAGCGGTTGCGAGAGAGAGAAAGGACATAGAAGGAAACAAGACTGAGGTTTTCGCGGGAACTGGGGGGGACTCAGTTTTCATTATCAGTGAATAATAATTTCTGACTTTTTTTTTTTTGTTTGGATTTAAATTTGGATATAATTTTAGTTAATTTTTTACAACACCTAAATAAATAAAGAATGATGTATATATTGTATAGTTTTTCTATAGAATATAAAATATAAATGTGGAGAGTGTCCAAATTGAAACTACGTGCTTCCAACAAAATGCATGTCTTCCCCATTTCCTAGAAACAACTCCAAATCTTTTTTTTTTTTGCTAAATTTATAATTAAGCAGTTCATGATGTTTTCTTCTTAGTTGACCCAAAAAAAAAAAAAAAAACACGGTGCTTAAGATAATTTTGGTTATCTTCAAGAAAAATAAAAAAAAATTGGTTTTTAATTACAGAACGTTTATATACTTTATAAATTCCAAGAATTAAATAAGCATATATAGTTTGTATTTTAAAGGATAAATAGTTTTCCTAGTAATTGGGCCAAAGAGAATACAGAACCTCCCTAAAGTTATTGGGCTGAATAAAGCCCATAGTACTATAGGTTGGTCTTTCACAGGTCTCTTCATTTGCCCAAGTTTTTGCTTTTTATTTTTCATAGTTTACTTGAATTTTTGGGAAATTCTTGTTTATGTGATCGATCGGTTCGTGTGTGTGTGTTTTTTTTTTTTCAGAAGAAGCTGAAACCAGTAATTACTTGTGAGCCTGTTTATATGAAAGTGCTCTTCACATTTTACTCTAAACTCACTAGCTGCGATAACCTCCTAAAAAATTCCAGAAACACCAACCAAATGAGCAGAAAGAATCCTCAAACTAAACTGTACTCATCAGAAGTTAGAACTAAACGAATAGCCCACAAACACTTTCTGTATAAGCAGCATAAGTGTTAAAGAAAGCAAACATTTAATTGTCGTTTTGTGGTCATCGACTATGATGGGTATTAATTAAATTACAATGAATATTGTGTTCTGTTTGTTTTTAGTAGATTTTGTCTTTCAATATCATTAATAATTTCATTTGTATGTTTCGAGTCTCTTGGCACTTTTTGTTGTCATAGTGAGAACAGAGGAACTCAATTCAAAAAAAATAAACGTACGATTTAGTTTGGTGTGGCTTCACGTGTGGGGAAAGACAAGGACCCACGTGCCATCTTTTACCAGGTTGTAAAATCCCACCGAAAAGATTCTCTTGTCGACGTAATAATAATTCACACGTTTCAGGGTCAAAATCAAAAATCTCTCTGAACACCCGGTTTGGTTATCTTCAATATCCGCCTTGATCTATTCATCCCTAGCAAAAACCAATTTACACATCGAATAAAGAAAGTTCCTAACCAAAAAATATCACGCCATTAATGAAATTAAACACTACTAGTATTCAATTGCTAAGCCTAAATATAGTAAGCTTAGTTAATAATAATGGCATGAAAATAACCAAACCGGATTTTCGTTTAAATGTCAAATTTACCCATAAAGACCCACCAGTTTCTGACCGTTCTTCTTAGCTTTTTTTTGTCAATCTCATCGTTATACGCAAAGAGTTTGTCTCCTTCTTTTTTCGCCTTTAATGAATTTGTCAAAAAAAAATTTCATATATTCTCGTAAGTCCATCATTCTTCATCACTACTACCAATCCAAAAGAGCTTTTTATTATTCCACTGATTCGTTGAGTTCACAAAAACAAAACCATGAGTTGGTTCCATAGACTCGATCTCATCGACCCGTACACGTGTTCACCACTCACCACCACCATTGTTGAACCTTCCTCATTGTTTTTAGGGTTTCCTTCCTTCATCGACGACGACGTTGAAGATCTACTCCATTTCTCATCACCTACTCCACTCGATCTATTCGAAACAGTGACGGATCTGGTTCAGATCAAGAAATCTCCGTCTTCTTCTTGCAAGTACAAGGTGATTCGTCGTAGTAGGCTAGAGGAGCCAGAGTATCCTCTCAAGTATCTTTGTGATCGTGTTTCTGATTTGGAATCCAAGTTTGATAAGTTGGTTAGTCCTAAGAGCCGTGACTGTGATAGGAAGTATACATTGACCAAAGAGATTAAGGGAAGTAGTGGTGAGAAGAAGTATAAATGGGAAGCGGAGATTCAAGGACCACCGGGGAGGAAGTACAAGGTGGAGGCGGAGATGGATGGGGAGAAGAAGGAGAGTAAGTATAAGTGGGAAGCTGAGTTTGAAGGTCCTGGTGAGAGGAAGTATAAATGGACGACTGAGGTTAAAGGAGGGAAGAAGGATGAAGAAAGTTTAAAGCTTGTTGCTTTGAAGAAGGAGAAGGCTAAGGCGAAAGCCAAAGCCATTGCTGCTGCTGAAGCGGAGAAGAAGAAGAAGAAGAAGAAGAAAAGTTACAATTGGACGACGGAGGTGAAGAGTGAGAGGGAGAATGGAGAGGTTTCGCATACTTACATCATCAAGGCTTCTACTGGATGCGAGAAAAAGAAGCATGAGGACAAGGAGAAGAAGGAGAAGAAGAGCAAGAAGAAGGAGAAAACTCGTGTTGTAGCCATCGAGGAAGAGGAGGAAGAAGAAGAAGAAGAAGAAGATGAGTCGCAAGAACATGGAGCTATCGTCCTCAGGAAGGTAAGTTAAATATCGTTTTTTTTTACTCTGCTTTAGTCATTGTCTCATGAAGTTGGTTGGGAACAGTAGTTCTATTTTGATAGCGATAAGTATGACTTTTGAACTGAGGTTGAGTTTTGTGTCTTCAAAAGTAGAAACCTTTATGTAGTTTGAGTGGTGGTTATAAGGTTAGCAAAACAGAGTGATTATAAAGTTTTATGCATAGGAACTTAATGAGACATTTCTTTGGATGTGATTTTTAACGAAAGCTTGATGTACTTACTACGTTGTTTCTTTGAATGGTTGTGGTTGTAAAGGCGTTTTCGAGAAGAAATGGAGCTGTTAGGGCTAAGAAGGGGAAAAACAAGGAAATGCCACCTGACTATGCTGCTGCGATGATCCAGAGGGCCTTCAAAGCTTATTTGATTCGTCGTTCAAAATCATTGCGTGCTCTTCGTGATCTTGCTATTGCAAAGACTAAACTGAAGGAGCTAAGAGCTTCATTCCACAACTTCAGCTACCGTCGCTTGATTGCTCGTGATGCAGAGGAGCGCCAGAAATTCTCAGAAAAAATCATTGTACTCCTCCTCACTGTTGATGCCATAGAGGTAATGTCATAGTCTAAATCTAGTTAATTACACTATAATAAGTTGTGAGCCCTTACCGTATAGGGAATGCTTTTGCTTTTTTCAAATCGTATAACATATAGATTTATATTAAGTTAAAAAGGTTTTAAGGCACTGAGTGTTGAGAACAAAACTTGTGTTTGTTTGGTATCAGGGAGTTGATGTAATGGTTCGAGGAGCAAAGAGATCCATGGTGGATGAGCTTGAAGCAATGTTGGATGTGGTAGACCCGCAACCACAGGGAGGGAAATCATTGTCGATGAGAAGAAGGACATTCGATATGCCAGACAGTTTGATCCGCAAAGAAATCGCAGACGGAGTGACTCAGATCGTCCAGATGCTTGAAACAGAAGAAGAGTGATGGAACTGTGTGTGTTTGTGACTATGGGGGCTGTTTTTGTTGTGTTTGTGACTTGGAATAATTTTAAGTTAATTAGCCTCTTTAGTTTGCTTACTGTTCTGAATGTTTTCTAATTATGCAGACAAAAATAATAATGAGAGGGGCTCGAATAAGAGAGTAGTGTCTCTTATCAGTGTCATACTCATCTCTCAAATCTTGTCTATTGTGTGCCTCTTAGTGTGTTTGTGTTTATCAGGTTATGTAATCCTTTTGTGTTCCCAAACTGGTACTCTGTTTTGTCAAATTGCTTATGTGTTGGTTTTGCTTATGTCTACTGTTTACTAGATACTATTTGAAAAAAGTATATGGCTTACCAAGCAGTGAAGCCCACAAAGGCTGGTTTGGAAGAGCCATTTGTGCAGAGCCACAAGACCAGGATTACTCTCTCCTCCAAGAATGTGAAAAAACCTCCTAAAAGGTTTTAGTTCTTTTCGTTTTGGTTTTGATATCTAACCTTTCTGATGCCAAAAGACTATATTGTGACAACTCTGTTTTAGCTTACATAAGTGAACAAAAAAGTAAACCTTTGTCTCACTTTCACAAAAACTCTCTTCATTGATTATGTATGTGAGAGTGCTCTTCTACATTTATTACTTGTGAGCCTCTCTGAAGCCTCCCATTGGTAGCTCATGACGTTTATCATCTAGCTTCCGAACAATTCCTTCACATTTGCAATATTGTCAAGTCTCAAACTAACAGATCCTCCAAATCTGGCATCGACATGACAACAACTCTGTTCTTATTAGTTATTGGGCCGTACATAGATTGGGCCCAATAAGTCCATAAAAATTAGGGTTTTTTTTTCATATGCCATAAAACGTCTCTTAGGTTAAACTTTCGTGTCCTTCCTTCCTTGCAGCAAAAAAAGCAGCAATACGCCGTCGAGCTTCGTTCGTCTCTCTCAGGTTTCTTCACTTCATCCAAATTTTGTATTTTTACATGTTTACCTGAGTATCTCGGTTAATGTGATCCATCGGTTTCGTATGTCTGTGATTGTACAGAAGAAGAAGCTGAGCTGAAAACATGGCTTACCAAGCAATGAAGCCAACTAAGGCTGGTTTGGAAGAACCACTTGAGCAAATTCACAAGATTAGGATCACTCTCTCCTCCAAGAATGTTAAGAACTTGGAAAAAGGTAATTTTGATCACACTCTCCTCTAATCATTTCGATTTTAGCAATTCAGTTTTGAGGGTAGCATATAGAAGATGTAAGATTCATTGTATTGGAACCATTCCAGAATAGGTCTTTGATTTTGCTTCAGTGATGATTTGAATGGATTGAAAGTTGAAATTTTTGAATTTGATGATTTTGGATCAAATACTGAATCATTGTTTGTGTTCTGTTTCTGCAAATGATATGTAGTGTGCACTGACTTGGTTCGTGGAGCTAAGGACAAGAGACTGAGAGTTAAGGGACCAGTGAGAATGCCCACCAAGGTGCTTAAGATCACTACCAGGAAAGCTCCTTGTGGTGAAGGTATAATTATTGCTCATCTCATCTTTTATATCTTGAGAAACACTAGAAGTGCTTTGTTTTCGGAACCATCCCTTAGTTCATCATCTACTTGATTAAACTAAGGATTTAGTCTTAGAACATGTCATTGTGCTCAATATTGTTCGCTACTCTATCACTGCGAGTGTCTCTTCACGTTGGCTGAGACTCTTTTAACTATTGGTGTTGTGTAACAGGAACCAACACATGGGACAGGTTTGAGCTTAGGGTTCACAAGCGTGTGATTGACCTCTTCAGCTCTCCTGATGTTGTCAAGCAGATCACTTCCATCACCATTGAACCTGGTGTTGAGGTTGAGGTCACCATCGCCGACTCCTAGACAACCCTACTACTGTTTTTGCTTTCTCTTTTTGGAATTTCTTTAAGAAACCATCTTCTTTCCTCGGTTCGTAACTTCACATGCGTCTCTCCTGTTGAGTTGGCTGAAGGAATATTTTGCTGTAGTGAAACCTATGTTATTGTGTTTTCTTAATTGAATAGATTTTGAGGATTGATATTAGAATTACGTTCTCTACTCTCAATTTAAGAACTTTCCGATTATACAAGACTTCTCTAAGTAGCCAACTTGCAATCATAGTTTACTTTATCTAATTTCAATCAGAGATGATTTCTTACGAGGAAGATTGAAATAGGCACTTTTTGAAAAGTAGTAGAACACAACAATATTATCGTTTAACAAAATACAACTCATTCATCGTTAAAATAAGACAAATGTGTTTTCTGAGTACATTTGTCCAAACAGTCTTAGTGATGATCCTTTGTCTCACTTTCATGAACCATCTCTTCAGCATCCTCAAACCTCTGATCATTGATTTGGAGCTGCAGGGTGAATACAAAAAGTCAATGAAACCAGCTAATCTTTTGAAAACAAATAAGAGGAAGAAAAACAAATGAAAGCAGATGATTTATATTACCTCAAGCATAGGCTGAGCAAGACCTTCATCTCCATTGGAATGACCAATTACACTTGTCGGACTCTGAGATATTTGCCACTCTGCATCTTCATCTGCTGTAAAACGCACACAGAGAAAAACATCACATTTCTTTCATACCATTGAAAGATGAATACATTAACACACTCTTAAATTCAATCTCGTTGTATGAAATCATTACCTCCTCCACGAACATCCATCTGATCAGCACTGAACACCCAATTATGCCCACTTTCTTCTTCTTCTTCTTCTGAAAGATGCAATGAGACAAAAACAGTAAATGGCTAAAGTAACAAAAAAAATATGACAGTAGTAAAGCTGTATTCTTGTGTTGTTTACCATCAACAGGTTCAGGATTCAGCTCAGCACACTCGCAGAATACATCAAACATCGTCTCCACTTTCAATACACAAAGACAAAAGGATATGTTATCACCTTAATAACATCCAAGACTGTTATATAGTGATTCAAATAGCTCAAAACAAAAACTCACACTGGGTAGAGTCAGAAGGAACAAGCCTCATCTCTCTAATCTTTGATAAGTCCAAAACCTCAGTGGATTCAGTATCAGAGTCATCATCATCATCCTCATCTTCTTCAACTTCAATCTTCAATAATAAAACCATTAAACTTAGAATCCATTTAACAATCCTCTCAAATTCCAAAAAGAAGCACTCACAACATATCACAAACACTAGAAATCATCAAAACTAATCACAATGAATAAGAACAACATAGTTCCCCCTTTATTTAGCTATAGCAAGTCTAAAATCAATACCTGAGTATATATACAAGGAGATGAGTAAGCCTCAGGGTCTCTAGAAACAGCGTGAAGCGATATCGATAAGAAATCAACAGCATAACCTTTAGCCATGTCTACATCGCTCAGCCAAATCAATTTCCTGAAAACCAAATTAAAAAAAAATACCAAATTAAGCTACAACGCACTTATCTATCTCTGATCGAGAAGAAGGGAGTAGAGATTTCTGAGTAAAGAAATGATTCACCTGGAAGTGATGTAGAGAGTTCCGGGAAACTCAACGGGACGGTTTCCGAGAGCGACGGCGACGGAAGGCTGAACGTGCATAAGTTCCTCACCGCTAGATTCGTCAAGTACCGGCTTTCCTGAGCCATCTCCGGACCTAAGTGCGAACTCTCTTAGACCAGCCACCATGTTTTCCGATCACGAAGGAACGGTTGTTTACGTCGTCAGGGTTTTTCTTAGGGTTTTCTTTTAGAAGAGAATCAATTTTGTTCTGTTTAGTTTAGTGAGTGTGATGAAGATCATTAATGGGCCTTGTTAAAGAAGGGAATCGGCATAAAGGCCCATTAAAGAAGGGAATCGGCATAAAGGCCCATTAATAAATGGGTTGTTTTTAGTGGTCCAATTTCACAAAATTAAATGTTTTTTTTAATGTAATCTTATTCTTACATTTTTTTTTATTTTTCTTCTCACTAAAGGTCGCTTTGATGTTTGATTGGTTAATGAAATTTTTTGTTGTGTATTAGTGTATATGTACAGTAAAACCTCTATAAATTAATAAGGTCGGGACCATGAAATTTTATTAATTTATAGAGGTTTTAATTTATCGATAAATTAATAATTATTAATTTATCGATAAATTAATATTGTATTAATTTATAAAGAGATTTTAATTTTCATAATTTTGAAAATCTTGTATTACAAAATAAGATACTTTTGTTATCATTCAGATTTTTAAAGTATTTTCTTATTTTATAATCTTGTCTATCGTAATTGCTAAGTTTAGAGTTTAGGTAAAAATAAGAGATGTTAGAAGTTTAGAGTTTAGAAGAAATTGATACTAGTATCATTCATGGTAATGATGAAGTCGAATAAGATATTGCGGTAATTTTGGAACCAATTACATATAAAGAAGCAATTATGACATTTAGAATTCTTCACAATTTTTGGATGAGATTTGAGAAGACGACAATGAAAAAGATTAGAGATAAATTCCACAATAAAATCATATTTCACTATATATATTTATATATATATTAACATTATTTGATTATTAATTTATGATATTGATGGGACCATATTTTTACATAGGATTTTCAAAAAAATTATTATCTTATTAATTTATCGAAATGTGTCATTTTTTATACCGGCCCAACTCAGAACCGGAATAATTTATTAATTTATAGTGAGTATTAATTTAAAGAGTATTAATTTATAGAGGTTCTACTGTATGTAACTATGTATAGTGACATATTACTATGTATAGTGAAAATATGTCATTTTCTAAGAGAGTGATGAGGTGTGGGGATGATGGATAAGGAAGAGATGGGGGTGGTCGTGGGGGATATAGTATAGGGGAAGGTTATGGGTCATATGCAGATCGTGACAATGCATACGTTAATGAACGGATCATTGTCACCAACGACTCTTCTCTTCAAATTGTTATGTATTTATTTTTGTCTAACATATTCATACCGTAGATGTCGGTTTGATACAAAATTTAAAACATTTTTTGCCTCTTAGCTTTGTTTACAAACCTAGTTGCTTTCTACGGCTTCTCAAATGTAGATTGATGATAATTAATTTGGATATCATACACCTTTAAAAACTGATATGAACTTATAATGATGTAGTAGGTCATATACATCTAAATTTTCGACTTCAATCCCACACTCAAAAATACGATTGTATATTTGTATACGAACTATAATTGTATTGCGAATTTTATTTTGTTTTTAAAGGTTGTATTGGTGAAATGACTATAAGAAAAAGAAATACGATAAAAAAATGTTTTAGCATGGTTGTTGGTTTTTTTTTAATAATGTTATCAAAGAAAATTAGACTACGCCTCAATAATATATACGTCTACGTCTGACAATATTGTATAAGACAGCTAAATACATACGCTTACTTTAATCAATTAATATTCTCGTTTCATATTATTAGTTTCAGATGCCATCTTCGTATGCATGCATGTGCATCTTTGAATAGTTTATTTGCTAAACATCCAGAATCTGAAGAATAACAATGCGTGCACATATGCCCAAGAAAGAACAAAAAAAAAAGATCCAAAATCAGAAATAAATTTGAAACAAAACAACATCATTTCATATTTACACTTACAAAACAAAAAGTCATTTACTTTTACTTAAAGAAATCACTTTTCTCACCACACAAAACACTCCAATACCAATCAAAACTTTCTTAATTACTTATACATGATAACTAATCTTCTTACTACTTTCACTCGTCTGAACCATCACAGAGGTGATCTTTGCTCTAAAGTACCCAAACAATATATATATATATATATATAAGATTTGATCGTTTGAATTTAAGCTTCTATAATGGCTTCTCCTCGTGGAACCCTAACCCTAAACACATGTTCCTCTCCAGTGCACTTATCAACCTTCACTACCCACCGACTCTTCCTCGCACGGTCACGATGATGATCGTTCATCGTCACCATCTTCTGATTATCGTTGACCCTCGTGACAAGCAACCCTTCTCCTATAGGCAAAAACTGCGTCTTCCTCCCATCGCTAAACCTCCATGAGCCTCTCGAAAATGCGTTATAACCAACCACAACTGCCACACCGCTTCCACCTCCGGTTCTTGCGCTTTCTTCATGGTGATTAAGGATCTTTTTAACGATATCTTGGTGGTTCTCTAGGTTACAATCGACGAGGACGAAATCCGCTTCTCCGAAATGATCATTGATTAGAGTGTCGTCGTTAGACTCTCCGACTACAAATTGTATCTGATGAATCTCTGATGGTTCCGACATTTTCTTGGATATGATTAGCTCTTCGATACCACGTAAAACGCATACAACTTGACCGCGTGTTTGGTTAGCTGCTGCGATTAGGGCAACGAGTATGTCGGCGTTTGCTGCTCCGGCGCAAGCCACGGCTATCTTTCTAGCGCTATTGCCGGCAGCTAGAGCTGATATGAATTCGGCAACGTTTGGTTCTTTGGTCCTTTGATCCTGAAAATTCAGATAGAAATATGTCAAAATGTGACATTATCAAGAAAATTAAATTTGGTTAAGACACTGAGATATGTAATTTTTACGAATATATAAAAAGAAATAAACTCTTACCGTTTTCAATGTACTAAGATAGGCTTTAGTAGCATTCTCAGCAGACCAAAAAGCCATTTTTCTTTTAAAATAATTTGAGGGACTTATAGAAGGAATATAGGATTTTCTCTCAGTACTCTCTTGCTTAGAAAGTTTTGAAGTTGTTAATGATGGTTTTGGTTTTAGGGGTGAAGGTTCTTTATTTATATATTTGGAGATTTGTGGATGGGACAAGATTCAAACAGGCTGGTCCAGTATCAATGAATAGTTTCTTATTGATTTAAAGACACGACGGAGAAATTGAATAAATAGTGGTCAAGTTGTAATAGTATTTCAACATACGTTATTACAATTTGGTATATATTTTAAAAGCGGACTGTCTCATTGTCGAGAGACCTTAGCTATTGTCACTATTAATGTTCCTTTTCCTTATGAACTTTAAATTGAATTAGACTATGTTCAAGGTTTCTTCTTAGTGGCATTTAATAATTAATGTCCACTTTGGAAATGTGCATCCCAATTCTTAATCACAAATTCACAACTAAAAAAATATTTCTATTGGGCAAAACATACGTGTAGCTTAACAGGGTAATCATCTTTTTAATGATTTCGAAATGTTTGTTGTCGAATATGTTTCAAACATGCATTAGTGTATGGCAATGAGTGTTCTTTTAGGTAGGTTAAGAGTGTATATAAACACGTACGTGTTTACTTGTAAAAAATGGTGACTTTTATATGCAAACATAAATACAATGTAAAAACAATCACGCTTCAAAGTTAGTCAATATATAATCTGGATGTTGGAACATGTATACATGCATACTTAGGACAGAAAAAAATAAAGCTTATATATACTTTATATTGATACCTTTAGATAATAGTCAGAGTTTTTCAACTCTAGATACCCTATTTATGATTAGTTAAACTAATAATAAAGAAAATAATTAAATATTGCATTATAAGGAAAAAAATGAGCTGTAATGTCGAGTGCAGCAGGGGCAATGGAGATCTCAATGAGATTAAAAATAGAAAATAAAAGTTAATAAAAAATAGTGCAACGAAGAAGTGAATTGAGATTGATACACATCTTAGGGACATAGAGAACATGGGTCCATGTTTGCTCTGACAACAAGCTTACAGTTTTTCTTACAAGATTAGATTCTCGATTTCACAAAATTAATTAGTTATAAACGTACGGTTTAGATGAATCATCAGAATGGATAGTATACATTACGGTCTTTGATTGTACAATCTAGTGACCGTCCTATCTCGTACGGGTTTCCATGAAGCTTCATATACACTTAATCTAATTATGCATTAATCATTGTGCTAACCAAGACTCAAAAATTTATAATGTTAAGCGTATGTTGAAAGTTGAAACATATCCATTCTATAATATCATATACTTCAAATTGCTATATATATCTTTATTTATATAGGATCTGATTCTGAAATATATGTGTTTTGGTGAACTGTCCGACTAATTCATATATCTTGTTATTTGTTTTATTTGAATTAATTCATTTTTTTACAGAAACCATTAATCAAATTCTATGATTAATTAAAGTAGATGCAGNATTTCACAAAATTAATTAGTTATAAACGTACGGTTTAGATGAATCATCAGAATGGATAGTATACATTACGGTCTTTGATTGTACAATCTAGTGACCGTCCTATCTCGTACGGGTTTCCATGAAGCTTCATATACACTTAATCTAATTATGCATTAATCATTGTGCTAACCAAGACTGATAAATTTAATGTTAAGCGTATGGTGAAACATATCCATTCTATAATATCATATACATCAAATTGCTATATATCTTTATTTAGGACCTGTTTCTGAAATATATGTGTTTTGATGAATTGTCCGACTAATTCATATATCTTGTTTTTTCGTTTTATGTGAATTAAATTCATTGTTCTATAGAAACCATTAATCAAATTCTATGATTGATTTCAAATTAAGTGGTGGTTGCTATACATGAGATGCAGTTAGAAAAAAAATCGTGAAGGATGCGTTGAATACAAAGGCACAAAGAGCCACAGTGTCCCATGCTGATAGATATGATTCAGAAAAAAATGTTTCGAATTTGTTTTGGGTTTATTGAGACATGTTCTTGCAATTGATGAAGATATATCAATGCACGATGTTTTTTCCACTTGAACTAGTTTCATGCATCTGTCACTATTATTGTTTTAAAACCCTATCAAGATAAGGGGAGGGGATATTGAAGGTTAATTTGGCCAGACGGGACTGGTCCAACGGTCCGAAAAGATTTTGATATGGTTCAAGTTTTAATTTAGTGTGAGATATTGTGGTCCAGTTAAGTGCAACTCCAAACAGTTTCTATTGGTTCATTTAAAATTGTAGATCATGAATAAAAATACAAAGAGATAGCAATGTATCAATTTTTTACAGATTTTAAGAAGAAAAAATGTATCAAATGTTTACAAAAAAAAAAGTAAAATAGGAAAATCCACTAACTTGCGAAAGTCTAATACGATCCAAAAACAGATAGGTCTTCGAGTTCTTTTTTCATTTTCGTAAAGAAATGATGGTGAATTGGTGATCATGTAATGTCTCGAACGTGTAAAGCCATTTTGTCTTGGTCTGACGTTCAAAATGCCTTGGAAATATTAAGATCGTAAAATATCATAAATAGCATAAAACTTCAAAATGCATATACGTATATAATGAGAGTTTGATGCATGCACTACACAAACATTATAAGACGTAGACTCTCAATAGTCTTTATCGTCGCGACATATATATTTCAGAAAAGTCTTAAAAAGATATATTGGTAGCGAATTAAAAAATCGCGATAAAAAATGGATGTATTCAATGAGTTATGGTCGATGAAATAATAAAAATCCAAATTAAAATATAAAAAAATAAAGCGAACGTGGGATTGGGATAATGTTGAGGAGGAGACAACGATAAAGAACAGTGAGTGGCTACAGATTCTGCTTCGACCATTCCAGGAGACATCATCTTTTATTTAGTGTTCTTTTTTTTTTTCAATATAAATAATATCATATGTACTAATTTTCCCTTTTATTTATTTGTTTCCTTTTTTCTTTTGATTCTTATATTTTTCTTGTTTCAAATGCAGTGTAGTAGCAGCATCAAAATACAACATAAGCAACTGCGAGGACTTTGTATGGGTAACCAAAGACGACCTTTTGGAATTCTTTCCTGAGCAAGCTTGAATTCTTCAACTAAGATGATCATTACCTGAGTCACTCTCACCAGAATATTACTATCTTAATCCTTTCTGGGATCAAGAGCAGGAAGAAGAGGCTAGACACCCATAGTTAAGGATCCACTAATGGGAGGAGAAAAATCAATAACAAGTTAGTGAGGGTCTTGACATTAAAAATAGTATTAATTAAAACTTAACATCATCAGAGTAACACTAATGTGGATGCTCTCATCAATGGTAGTTGACTTGTATTATCGTCTTTTTTTAAAAATATAGCACAACGTCTCCAAAATCAGAGTCGTATGCTTTTTCACCACGCTTCCAAACGTCTCATATTGGGAGGGAATCACGTTGGAATGTTGTGCTCTATACAGTAGACGCGCCTCGCCTTCCGCCACTTCTTATGTATAGCGCTCCGCTTCTGGTTCCGGGGCGAGAAACGCATATTCACCCGCGATACCATTCTTCCTAGACAAAATTAAAAACCAACCATCATTTTATTTTAGCTTTGCTTTAAAACGGTACCACACACAATTTTTAATAAAAAAAATCACAACAAATAGGCAAAGCTTCTCTATATCCATCTTTCAATTATTTTCAAACGATCAGGGAACCTTCTTAGACCTTGTTTTGGTACTAATAGAGAATTACAAATTATTCTATTAAAAACAAGAATGGGTCTTAAAGATTATTTGAACCTCACTGATAAAGTTAGAGAGAGCTAAACGGAAAACAAAAACTACCCATCTTACTATTCAACCTTAAGAACAAACAAAAGCAAAGCAAAGCAAAATCAAACAAAAACACACAGGAGACATAACATTCCCATCCTGATATAACCATCGATGGAGTCTGGTTCTAGTAAAATCAAGGGAGGATCTTACGGCGACGAAGAGGTGTTTCGCGCTTAACATAAATCTTCTCCACTTCGTTGAGCGGTCGGCTTGATCCATCTGGAAGACTCATAAACTTCCAGCCACCTCCAGATCCACGCTTGCCCTTAGCACCCAATTTCTCAACTGTGATGTTCCATCCTTCTGATGAACGCCTCCTACTGTACTTGTGGCACTTCACTTCTCCTCTCCACTGGTTTAGAGACCAAAACGAAACATGTGTAGAGTTTGTTATCACCAAGGAGAAATAACTAAAGAACGTCTAACAACTCAATAAAAACTTAAGAAGGAAAGCTGATAATATATATCGAACAGATGGCGTGGATCTATCAAACCAATAATCTCGTAATCAATCCACAAGCATGTAGCAATATCATTATAACTTTCAATCTCCCTAAGGCAGTTTCCCGAGTAAGATTAGCTTTGCCTTTCAATGTTGATCTCACAAACTACCAAATTTAGAGTAGAGGATCTCAAGCTTTCACTCTAAATTGCAAGCAGGTCACTTGATAATTAACATATGGAGGGGAAAACGTCTCAATAGACCAAATGTAGTATTGGTTTACTAAGTCAATGCATACTCAAGTGGGCAAAAGAAGGAACTTACTTTCATTTTGTTGAACTCAAACCTTCGGACAAATTCTTCGTAAAGCATGTCATCCTCTTTCTTCGAGATCTCATAGTGGACTTCATCCATATCTTTGATTGTACCATCCCATCCTTCTGGCATGACCTTGAAGTCGGGCTTGTAATTAAGTGAGGCCACATGAAATTCCCGGTCATGTGAAATGAAGAACCTGCATGAGTTACAAAGGGTTTGTGTCATGATATATCACTAACAATGCTACTCGCAACACTAACTACCATAATAATCAAAGATATGGAGAACAAGGGCAAAAACAGACTAAACTATTTGGACATAGTGAAGACTATATAAAAGTGAGCACACACAGATACTCTATTTAAATCCTCAAGTAGCATTATACCAATGTATGAACAGAAATAAGAATTTCCATGAGAAGTAACTTACTCAGGATACTCATCAAGCAAACGCTCAACAGAATCATCCAAAGGACGACCAAGCTTCTTCTCCTCTTCTTCTTCATCTTCTTTAAGAAAAAGAATGGCGTGAACACGCTGCCTCATAATCCTATAATCCTTAGCAAGCCTCTCAACGGTATAAACCTCAGGATTCTCTTTATGCAATCTATACATCTCAGTCTTCTCAGAGTCTTTAAGATAAGAGCCTCTAGCTCCAGGCTCTTTCACTTGCTTCAACAACACACTAATCTCCATCATTCTCTGTTTAATCCCATCAACAAAAGCCCTACCTTCCTTATTATCTTGATCAATCTCATTAATCATATCATCATACTCATTCATTTCATTAACCAAAGCTACTTCCTTTGGACCTAACTTGCTCATTACATCTCCCGAATCAGAAGCAGTACCATCAAAAGAAGATTTCGACGCAGCGTTGTTGTTCTTCTGACGACCAACTGAGACACCATCAAAATGCTCCTTGGTTAAACCAGTAGACCACATAGATTTATTGTCCCAGTCTAGATCATCAGATCCTGTACCACCACCAAATGACCCTCCCGTTGCAATATCCCAACCGTTATCATCGCCTCCAACTCCATCAGATCCTGATTTTGCAGAAAATGCTCGATTCACAGTACACTGAATGAGCTTTGATGAAGCCCTCGTGCTAGGGTTAAGTGAAACCGAGGAGAAACGAGAAATAAGCCTACTCAGGTTATACATTTTCTAGTGATTCCTCAAAACCCAAACGTTTGAATTGCACAGAGAACGCTGAAACAAAAGCAAGAGAGAAGATCTCGTAACTAAAACACACAAACACACACACACACAAAGTTCGAATTTTGATTATCTGAAGATACAATAGAGTGAGATTTGTTATTACCCAAGAGAGATGAGAAGGTGGGAACTCCGATTAATCGGAATAAATGGCGTGAAGAGTGTCACGATGAAGACCCAACGGAGGCCAATAGCGACTGCGACAAAGGAAAGGGGAAGGGTTTTGAGAATTAAGGAAGAGTTTGTATTTATGATTTAGCCCCCTGTACTATCCTGGTTATTACAAATATTACCCAATAGTTGATTTTGTTTTATTTATGATCCGTTCCTCTGTATCTTTAACTTTTTATTTGTTACAATTTAAACCCTGAACTCGATTTAGTGTTTGTGTATGTGAAATAGAAATTTCTTGGACTTTTACAATCGCACAAGATTTGTTACTACTCTTAGAAAGAGTTTAGGATTTTAGGGGGAGGTATTGGTTTAGGATTTAGAAAGAGTTTTAATGATTTTGTGTTTTTAAAAATCTTGCTGATTTTTTAAATCATAAAAAATTAGAAAGTAAAAATGAAGGATTCTATAAGAGATTGTTTAGGAAGTTATTTTAAATCTTGCTGATTTGTGTTTCCTAATCTTGTAAAATATTTCATAAAATCTTTCAAAATCTTTCTATTTGATGAAAGAGTTTTCATGACTTTTGTTATGAAGGAAATGTTATAAAATCCTAAACCAATAACACAAAATTTGAATTCATTAACAATCCATGATTCTTTTGTTTTAATTGAATAACATAAAACTTTTAATGACTTTATAAGACTCTTAATCCAATAACACTAGATTTATCAAGATTTTAGATAACTTTTTACAAATCCACAACCAATAACACCAAATTTTTAAAGAGTTTTAAAAAGTCTTGATTGAATAACAACATATTTTACATAACTTTTAAAATCATTCAAATTCTTTCTAAATCCTAAACCAATAACCCCCTTAGTAGGAATTTGAGTTTACTCTTAATTTTGGTCCTACGGTGTTAAAGATTTTGGTTTGTTAGTGAATCTAATGATGATGATCTTGTAAGAAGATGAACCATTATCACAAAAGTCTTTTAAGTAAATAATATTAATCCCAATGACCTCAACAATAAGAACATAGTTTAATCGATGATTTGGAGATAATTAGATCTAAACCGATCACAAAGAAGAAACCCAAAAACTCTAGAAATTAGAAAACACACAAAATAAGAAGAAAAAAACTCACACAACTAAAACAGAATCCTTTTTTAAGCTCCCTTCCTTTCTACACAAGAAATCTTTCCGACTTTGAACCGAGAGAATTGCTCAACCACTATGAGACTGACTCCTAGTATCGCCTGAATCATCATCACCACCATCTTCATCTTCCTCATCTTCTTCTTTGTTAGGACCAGTGTTCATATTACCGTAACCATGATAGGGAGTTGTGAAATTGTTCATAGCTGAATTGTCGTTGTGGAAAGAAGAAGGCATTTGAGCCATTGGTCTCACTATACCACCACTACCGTAGGGTTGTTGTTTCGGCTCCTCTACTGTGGCCATCACTGGAGGAGTTGAATTCACGGTAGTTATGGTAAAAGTAGGAGGTTGTTGCTGTTGCGGTTGTTGTGGTTGTGGTGGAGCATAAGCCTCTATAATACGAGGTTTCTTATTCTGATTTTGCTGTTCTTGATGCATCACAATGAAACTTCCCATTACCACCTGTCACAAATTATAAAAGACCTTTTAGTGAATCTCTACAAAACAAAATCCAACTTTTCTACAATCTGAAGCTTTAGACATATGTCACCTGAACAGGACCGGCTGCTATAAGCATACCAGCGAGGCCACCGCCCACGATTTTGCCATTTGGTCCGGCTAAAGAAATGCTCATCCCACCAGACCTACCTTTGGTTCCTCCGTTTTCAGTAGGCATAAAGGAACCCGACAGCGAAAGTATCTCAAATCGACCCTAAGAAAAAGAAAAAAAAATGACTCAAGAAACGCCAAGAAACCCATCAAGAACCTCATAACCGAAGTTAAATTTGGTTACCTCATATGTAAGAGTGCCACCTGAAGAAGTAGGCTGACGAAGGGTGACATTAGAGATGGAACCAGTTGCAGAGAGAATGCAGATAGCTCTAGATCCTTGTTGCGAGTACGGCATAATCTTCATTGTTATATCCTGATATATATAAAAAAAACACTCAATACAAAGACTGATTATGACAATAATCCAATATCAAAGCTTCAGTTACAAGAACTGCAGGGATGAATTTTATTACCTCACCGGCATTAACAGTAAACTGATGAGTCATAAAATTTGCACCCACATAGAATGAGAGCCCAGGAGGAGTAGGAGCTACTACTGCATTAGAGCCAATCAGGTAATTTAATTAAAAATCCTAATCCTCAAGCAATCAACTCAATGACAAAACAAAACAGATTAAACCAGATAATGAAAAATCTGCTGAACAACTTAAACACCTTAAGATAAAAAGGAAGAGACAGAGATTATACTGTCTTTTTTTTTGTCTTTTTTTTTTTTTTAAATCAACTTTATAATTTCTGTATATGTTTGGTCAGCATCAACAGATTCGCTTTCTCTGTCTCTAACTGGTCTGATAAGTGATAAGCTTCTTCAGACAAAATCCAGTTACGATGGTCCCACTTCCCAACATCTCAAAATCCACACTCATCAAATTATCACTCACTCACTCACTCAACATATAACCAAAAACCCAGATCAGATCAGAACAGATCTTAAATAACTGAAACCAATGCAAACAGTACAAAAGATTTGGACTTTTTTTATATACCTGGGGTTACATACTGAGATTTCTTGACGAACTCAACAGGCTGATGCTGTTGCTGAGCTCTGCCTTGTTTCCAGTTAGAGTGATGATAATCTCCAGACAATGGAATCGAAGATGAGATTGGAGTTGGAGACAGAGTTGGTCTTGAAAACCTAGGGTTCAGACTTCCATCTGGTGCGTACTTCCTCGGTCTTCCTCTCTTCTTCTTCGTCGGATCTGATCCGGTCGACGCCGCTGCTGACCCTGGAGTCACGGTGGCTGAAGCAGGATCCGGAGTAGGAACCGGAGCCGGAGGTGGTTGAGGAGTTACCACCGTCGTGGGACTCACGAATTGGAGAAAGCTAGGGTTTTGTTGTTGTTGAAACTCTGTTCTTGAAACCAAAGCTTCATCTCCCTTAACTGTGACGACCCCACTTGGACTTATTCCACCTTTCTCCTCCATTTTTTTCTTCTTATTAAACCCACAAAATTCCCCTAATTTTTACTCTGCTCCTCAAATTCACCAAACTCTGATTCTTGAAAAGAAAAAAAAAAATAGCTTTTTTAAGAAGATGAAGAAGCAAAGGTTATTTTTTTTTTCTTCTTGTATGTATTAACCAAGAACTATTAAAAAAAGATATAACAAGTTGGATTAGAGACAAGAAGAGATGAAATAGCTCAAAAGAATCAAAGATCAAAGAAGAGAAATTTGATTTTTACAGTTTTTAGATTTGCTTTTTTGCCCCCCCCAAACAATTCTGCAGCTGAAACACAACAACACTGTAACAGAGAAATGCCAAAGCTTTTTTCAATGGAGATTAAACTTCAAAAAAAAAATTATACATGCAAATATCCCCACCAAAAAAAAAAGAATTCACAAAGAAAAAGAAGATAATTTTTCTCTCTTATTAGACGAATGAATTTTTAGGGTTTTTGCAAAAGGGAACCTAAATAAATAAAAATGGAAAATTTCAGGAAAAAGAAATATGATAATATATAGTAGTGATAAAAAAACCATATAAGACAGTTGTATTATTTAATACGAAATATTAAGGATTTAATTAGTTTAAAAATCGATATAATAATTACTAAAATCAAAGTATTGATTTTGGTTTAGGGAAAGATCCACGTCCGTCTTGGAAATTTAATATTTCTAATTAAATAATTGGAAACACGAAGAAAAAAATAAAAGTAAAAATTTCGAAAAAGAAAAGGAAATTAAAATAAAATAAAATAAAATAAAGAATACCAAACTTCTGACAATCTCCTTTGTCTTTTTTTTCTTCTTCCAGTTAAATCACTTTTGAAGTAAGGTTGACCAAATAAAATTTGCTTTGAATACCTTGCTTAGACCAAATTTAATCTTTCTAGAATAAGCTAAGATTTAGATTTATTTCTTTAGTTTTAGTACAGAACTACAGATCATCATCATAAGGAGATCATCAAACTTTTAAAGAGACGTTAGGACAAAAAAATTGACATTGTTTTTTTTTGCAGCAAGTACATTGGTCGGTCAAAGTCAAACTAATCTTTCCGCAACACAATCAGTGTACACACACACTACTTGGATCTGATGATGAGTTTGACAGATTTAGACCCTCTCTCTTAATCAGCAGGTTCTTTGCAATTTTCAAGAATCTGTTTTTTTTTTTTTTTTGCTCAATCTTTTCAGCCATGGCGTGATTGAGGAGTAGTAATAGATTTTGCTGACATAGGCGAATCGGTTCGAGGGGTTTGAGGCGATGACACAAATCTCTTGTTAGTTGATACTTTAAGACCCTTTTTAGCGCTTTGAGGCTTTGTAACACTTGCTTTATCTTGCTCTGATGTCACTTGACCCTGAAGTTTCTTCAAATCCTACAAACACCAAAATTCTTGGTGATTTTTGGACCAATACATAGAAGATTGCATTGAAAAGATCATTTGCAGGTAAAACTAATACCCTTTTCCTGCGGCGTTCTTGTTCTTTCTCTTCTCTGAGTTCTGTATAATCTTCTAGCATCAAAAGTAGGCGATTCTGAATGAAGAACATTAGATTAAAAGGATGGATCAATTGAAAGTATGTAAAGAGAAAATATAAGTAGAGAGGTAAGAAGATAAGTTCATACACCATCAAAGAGAAACTCAGATTCTTTCTCTGACTCCCAAATTGTAATCTTGGAAGCTAATGCTTCCACCATAGCTAAGAAGAATTGAAAGAGATTTTTTAGTTAGATATAAGCAAGCATTCACCAAAGATAAAAACAATGTGTTGGGATCATTTATATATATAGAAACCTGGAAGTTTATTAACAAGTGCACGAGCTTTCTCTGCACGTTTGAGGATTATATGAGATCCTTTTCCAGCATTGTATCGGTTTTCATCCTACACAAAAAAAAATCATAATTAAGTAGCCATAAACTGAAATCTTTAATGATCAAAAAAGTGACTAACCTGATTATATTCTTCAAGCCAATTCTCTTCCTCACAAGCACTCAACCATTTCTCAGTTTTTTCAAGAATCTCTTTTCTACTTAGAGCTTCCTCTTTCACTTTCCCAGCTCTATACTCAATCTGTTCTAGTATATACTCAGGGTTCACATCTCCTGATTCAATGGCTTTGATTACATTCTCAACCGCTATATCTTCTTCTTCTTCAAGAACAATGTGTGTTCTTCTACATATATCTTCAAGCTCTGACCTCTTTTTTAGAACAAGTTCTTTCATTTTGCTCCACTTCAACTCCTCTAACCGACACAACTCATCTTTAACCTTTTAAACATTTAAGCAAATCCATCAGCGGAAAAAACAAATCTTAGAAAAAAAGAATTGATTCATGTAGTTGTAGTGAAAGGTTTACCTCTTGAAGCAAATCTATAGAAAGACTATTAGGTCTGGTTATTTCAGAAACGGTAGCAGCTATATTACATGAAACATTCATGAACTTTTGTTGTTCTTCTGCTGGTGTATCCATTAAATTCCAAAACTCAAGCATCGTCATCACAAGATCTTGAAGCTGCAAAATCAATAAAAGAGCTTTATAAGAAACAAAGAGCAGAGTTTAAGTAAGATGTTAAAATAAGTTTAAAACATTGAACTGACTTCTTGCATTCTCTGTATCTTTGTCTCATGCCATTGTTTTACTAATGAAGCTAACTTGTTAAGTGTTTCATTACTTATACTTCTTGACCCTTCAGATTCTACTAAACTTGGGTGAACCTTGGTGACAGTATCTCGAAAATTCAAACCGAGAACAGAACAAAGCGATTCAAGAGTTCTTAGATGATCTTGAATCTGTTTCACTCGGTTTCTCTGCGCCAAAACAACAAATAAAGCATTAGTTATTTACATTTGATAAATGAAATACAAAATTATGGTAATATGTGGATACCTTTTGTTCTTGAAGTGTGTAAAGCTCTCTATGTAACTCTTCAAGCTTCCTAAGAGATAAATCAGATTCATCTACAGAAAGATCAGATGAGCAAGTCTCATCAGAATCTCCATTAATCTCATATCTAACACATCTTATATCTTCAATAACTTGAATAAACTGAATCTTCCTCTCTGATTTTCTCTTTTCCATGTCTTCAAGTTTCTGAAGAATCTTTACAAGCTCTTCTTTCAAGCTTCTCCCACTTTGATCAGACTGTTGTCTTCCAAGAACCGGTGGCTCTTCCATTACAGAACATATAGCGACAACTCTTGCTTCTGAATCAGCAATCTCTTGTCTTATCTTAACCCTATCTTCTTTAACCTTTTCGATTTTCTTACCATACACGTTTCTGCATTCGTCTTCGATCTCAATCAAAATCTTCTCTCTTTCTGCTTTAGTTTCTCCAACCTCTTCCCATATAATCTACACATCAAAAACAGAAACACATCCAATTTGAAACGGTTGTTTTTTTTTTTTGTAATAATTATTAAGCAAACCCTTTTCTTGGAATTGAAGCAATCACAAACCTCAAGTTCTTGTAGAAGAGATGCACAAACTGATTCGATATGAGTTTTGGACATTATTATCTCCAAACTCTGTAAATACATTTAACAACATTCGTTATCTTATTCAATCCTATGAAGATAGTCCTTTTTTCTCCTCAATAGATAATTTCTCCGGTTAAGTCCTCAAAACGATAACAAATTACATTCATTTTTTTTTTCAGAACATAGATGAATTTGAACATGTTATCTCAAGAATCAATTTAAATATCTGAAACCAGAAACCATAATTTCTTTTGAAATTTTTCATGGACAAGAGATGAGACTTTTTACCTGGATTGAAGGACACAAGCCGTTGTTTTTTCCTAGAAAATATTTAGGATAGAAATTAAAAAAAAAAAAACAAAGAAAAAAACATCCAAGTCAAAAACGAAAAAAATTACAGGTAAAGTCGTTAAAGATAAAAGAAAAAGAAAAAAAATTACAGGCAGAGAGAGAGAGACTGCTGTTAAAGGACCGTTGAGCGAACGCTTTTTCGTATATTTATATTCTCCCCCCTAATCTTTTGATTTGTGTAATTTTCGCCCCGGAATTACCATAACTTAGTTCATAAATTAATTAACAAAATGTTCTATTTGTTTTTGTAAACTAAAATGTTCTATTTAACATTTTAAAATAGAGTAACTAAAAATCTTGTCAAAAAACCAAGAAGTGAAGGATGTTTTTTAAATTCTTTTTTGTAAGATTGTGTATATTTATATTAGTAATCATCAATAAATAGATACTTTCTGTATAATAATATTTTTCTTTTGTCAAACAAACACCAAATCTTTAGATGAACACATTGGTGTTATGGTAAGAAGAAAAATAAAAGTCAGGTCAATTTGGTGATTTTCCAAAACTAAAGAACCAAATCAAGAATAGGTTAAAAATGTGACCTGAAATTACACAATGACAATATCGATACCGCGTCAACTGAGTTAGAACTGTAATTACTATGAGATAAAATTGGGTCTGTTTTGTATCTACAGGTATTGTCTCTATTGGTCAGACCTTGGCCATCGATAACCGACACCTGGTGAGTAGATATACGAGGAGCAAGCGTGATACGGACCCCGAGAAACTTTTAGTAAACATTAAAAACTTTTTTTTACTTAAAAACTTTTTTTTACTTAAAAAATGTTGAAAAACAGAGTTATCACAGAAATTGGTTTATATTCCTTTCTTTATTTTTATGTTAAAACGTTTTTAGTGTAGTCAGTCAAAAGATAAAAGCTAACGTAATTAACATCAAACTTCTATTAACATAGAAATTACCATAACTTAGTTCATAAATTAATTAATAACGTGTTCTCTTTTTTTTTGTAAACTAAAATGTTTTATTTAAGATTTAAATATAGAGTAACTAAAAATCTTGTCAAAAACCAATAAGTGAAGGATGTCTTTAAAAAAAAAAAATTGTAAGATTGTTTATATTTATATTAGTAATCATCAATAAATAGATACATTGTGTATAAATTATTTTAAACAAACAAACAAACACAAAGTCTTTAGATGAAAAAAACATTGGTGTTATGGTAAAAATAAAAATAAAAGTCGGGTCTATTTGGTGATATTCCAAAACTCAAGAACCAAATCAAAAAATAGGTTAAAAATGTGAGCTGTTCCTAATTTACACAAAGGCAATATCGATACCGCGCAACTGAATTAGAACCGTTACCTTAATCTCTCTGTCTCTTCTCCATAGAAAAAATTAGAGCTTTCATCTCTCATCTCTCTCTCTCTCTCTCCTTCGCTCTAATTTTCCCAGAGATTTGAGGAGGACGAAGGAGGAAGGAGAGAGAGGGAGAAGACGAAACAAATCGCATTGATTTATGCGAAACTCTCCTTCTTCGGAGAATCGGAATTTGAGTATGGTTCCGGAATCAACAGGAGTGAGTTTATCTGGAGAAGATTTCGAATTCGATATTGATTTCGAATTCGATGCTCCTAGGTTCTACGATTTCTCTAGACCTGAGCTTTATTCCGAAACCGAAGATATCGAAACTTGGTTTCTATCCTCTGGAGACTATCCTCCTTCCCGTAAGCCACACGCAACAAATAAGCATTGCTTTTGTTTTTTTTTTTAAATAATGTTTTCTCTTCAATTTGTGTTGAATCTTTTTACGCTTTTTTTCTCTCAGCTTTTAGCCCAAAGTTCAATTGGAAATTTGAGCCACTTGAGCAAGTTACGAGCATCGTTGAAGAATCTAAGCCTGTCGAGGTCACAACCGAATCCTTAGATACCACCGGTCTGAATCGCAATGAGAAATTCAACGGTAATGTTTCTGAAATCTTGGTTTCAATGATGCGTCAATGCAGTTTTGAGACCCTTTGTTTTATGTTGTTGTTGTTGTCAGGGTTCATATATTATAACCAAACAGTTAAAGATGTGTCCAAGAAAAAAAGTTGCAAATCTAAAACCAAATCAAGTATCTCTACTTTAACAAGACCTACGGCTTCTTTGCTTGCAAGGCAGAACAAACCATTAGACATTTACTCTGTTCAACTTCTGACTAGGTAAGCAATACCAATGAGGAAGACCATTGTGTGGATTTGATTTGATTTTTCTTGGCTTCAATAACTCTTTTTATGTTTTAGATGTCAGAGGTCATTAGCCAAGTTTGGTGATAACGTATCTCCGAATTTAGTCTCTAAGTTACAAAACCAAGACATCAAAAGGCAAAAACCGGAAGCTAAGGTGTGTAATAGGTTCAGGTCTTATAGGAGTTTAAATATTTGTGCTGATAGGTTCCATGAGTGATTGTAAACACTGTTGTATGTTTCTAGGTGGCTCATGTTGGCAGAAGATCCAAACTCACTGTTCCAAGGGAGCCGAATCTCAGAACTGCAGAAAGATCTGAAAGACACAGGTGAAAGGACTCTTGAGTTCACAATGTTTGTTTGCCTTTTGCATACATGTTATAAAGTGATCCTTATAGGCTTTTTCACTGGAGAGTTTCAGGTCTAAGGTTAACTCAGAAACAGAGAAGAAGAATGCGAAACCAAGTTCTAAAACACACACTAGGAACAAAAGTGTACTTATTCTCTTTTGTGTTCATTACAAAATAGCTTTAGTTTCTTCATTACCACATAGTTTTATGTTTTGGAACCTTCCTTGCAGATAAACCTGGAACCTTCTTTAACATCTTTGCCCACAACTAAAACGCCACGGTGCCTAGATCTTCAGGTATAATGTATCTACAACTAGAAAGTGTTATTTATCGTTCCTCATCAATTAACAGAATTTTCTGCGTTAGGCATTTCGTTTTAGAACATCACTGAGAGCAAACGAACGCTCTTCAAATGTAAGTCTTAAATCCAACATAAGCAACAAACTGAAAAATCTTTGTTCTCATTGTTGAATGTTGATTGATTCTACGCGTTAACATTTACTTAAATAATGTCTCATATTGCAGGCTAAAACTGATGCCATACAAGAGAATGATGCTACTACCAAGTCCAGAACGTTAGTGAAATTGCTTTGAAACTCCATGAATAAACCTTTCCTAAAACGTTCTCACACACACACACACACTTTATACAGGCTTAAGCGTACTGACTCCTCAAAAAGTAGGATAGCCAAAGAAAACCACAGCAGAAAGATAAATTGCCTTCTAGACGCAAAGGTAATTCAACTTTCTTCCAAAAACTTATGGAATTGTCCCTTTGTAAATTAACAACTCCAAAATCTTCCTTTTATTGACAGAGATCAAGCAAAGAAGAACTCGGTGAGGCAACCCACTTAGAATATGGAAACCAGAGCTCCTGCAGGACAGATAGTAACAGGTAACTAAAAGCCACTCCTACTTTAATCTTTTCAAAGCTCTAATAGTTCAAATTAGGACAGACAGACACCATTGATGATATAATTTGAACAGGAACCTGGATTTATGCCGGAAATTCGATTCACAGGTTGTTGCAAGAAACCTGATCACTGCATAATCTTCACCTTGAAGATGTTCTTATTATGTTTATACATGTAATACACATACACATTCCTATGTCTATATATATGTAAACGTGTATACTTGTTTAAATATATGCATAGAGAAAGAGATTTTCTAATTTTTTGTTGTTGTGGGGACAATAGTTATATAAGCTTTTAAATCAGAAGACCAAAGACTTTAACGAACTCGTGAACATGTTCTTGGGAGAAAACAAACATTAACTTCACATATCCTTTTCTTTTCATATAACCTTTGTTCTTGTCTTCAATGCTTCCCATACCGTCTTTTTCCTTAACCCAAAATACCCCTTGTACAACCCTAAATTCACTGTAAAAAACCATCATCCCTTCCAATCAGCAATACTATCTTCCTTAGGACACAAGAAACTAAACAAAGCCCTAGAATGATTTTAAAGCTGATGAAACAAACCATTGTGATGCCTCTGCCTCACGATTCCTAACTTCGTTCTCTTGCTGCGGCTTTTTGGTTGATGGATCAAGAGAGGGCAGCTTCTTTGCCACTTGCAGAGATGGAAGAAGAGAGAGCAGAACCCTAGAGACTTCAAGCATTGTTGGTCTCTCTAAAGGGTTTAGCTTTGTGCATAAGAGTGCCAACTGAAATGTCTTCCTGATATGTCCTAAGTCCATACAAGTCACAGTAACCTCTGGATCAACCGCTTCCATCACAGTATTATCATCAGCCTTTGACAATATCTGCAACAAGAGAAAAAAATTGTCAACTCTCTAATGCTTCAAAGATCATATACAGTGTTTCTTGATTCATATTACCAGTTGGTGCAAGTTGGCTTCATTGTCCACTGCTTTCTTCCCGGTAAGAAGCTCAAGAAGAACAATCCCGAAGCTATAGATATCAGATTTCTCGTTGAGACGTGAAGTACGAGCATACTCTGGATCTATGTAACCAATTGTTCCCAAAACATAAGTCGAAGCATGAGTTTTGCTAGCTGGTATGCTTTTAGCAATCCCAAAATCCGATAAATGTGCTTCGAAATTCTCATCAAGAAGAATGTTCGATGACTTGATGTCACGGTGAATGATCCGAGGAGTGCAATCATGGTGAAGATAGGCGAGACCTTGTGCAGCTCCAACCGCTATCTTCAACCTCGTCTCCCAATCAAGTTTCACTTTCTTCAATGATCCTACTCGAAGGAAAAAAGTTTATTTCTTAGATGTTATCTGCAAAATCATTATTTCACTAGACAAAGGTTATAAACTAACCATGAAGAAGGTCCCAAAGAGAACCATTTTCCATGTAGTCATAGAAAAGAAGGTTGCCAACAGGAGACAAGGCGTATCCATGCAAGCTGACAATGTTTCTGTGCCTGATGTTCCCTATGGTCTCGAGTTCTGTCTCAAATTCCCGCAAGTTATGCGGATACTGATTGTAGATTCGCTTAATGGCAATAGGTCGGGAAGCTTTCAATGCGCATTTGTAAACTGTGCTAGAAGCACCGTATCCAATTATAAACTTTTCACTAAGATTCTCGGTTGCTCTCATTATATCATCAAATGTGTGAATTGCCATGTCCATGTGCAGAATCACTAGCTTGGTTGAGCCTGAGAAACGCATCAGAGTGGTATTAACAACTTAATAAACAGACGTCATGTTAAGAAAAACTGTGAAGAAGCCGTCATCATTACCTTCAGGTTGTTTTAAGGGACCATTTAGGATCTTCTTCTGCTGCTTTGATTTGAAAATTGCAATGCAAATCATACATAGGAGAGTGATAACGCCAAGAACAATGCAAACCACAGCACCTCTTGAAAATGCTGAAAAAAAAACAAGAAAATAAAGTCAAGTAAGCCCAAAAAAAACAAGAATACGCGTCTACTACTGAAGACAATGCTAAAAGGATAAATCTAGTAGGTACCTCGGGATTTTGGTAAAGGATAGCAAATAGATCCAACCCAGATTCCGCAAAGATATGGATTTCCGACAAAGCTAGACAAAGGAATAGAATCAGGTTTACATTGGAAGGTTATGAGTCATGATCATAATGATAGAATACTGAGTGAAGCTTCATACCTGGCTGGAGCAAAGCGTGAGAAGTTTTTCATTGGTGGGATTGTCCCGGATAGATTATTGAAGGAGAGATTCCTAAAACGTTTTTAGAAGAAGTTAGAACAAATGTTAGATTCACAACCATCCTTATGTCTGATCACACAAGTGAATGTCTCTAGCAAAAGAACTTACAGATTGACAAGAGTAAAGCAGTTCGTAAGCTGATCTGGAATTTTCCCATGAAGCTTGTTGTTGTTCAATATTCTGCACATAAACATAATGATCCATACTTCTATTTTGTATATAATTTTAAGGATAAGATCATATGATTAACTTACAAAGAGTTTAGATTCTGTAGTTGGCCAACTTCAGAGGGAATAACTCCGGAGAGCAGATTGAATGATACATCACTGCAAGTAAAACAGCCAAGTCAGTAAAAGAGATGGGTATGATCTTTGATGTAACCAAAAGAAGCAACTTTGAGCCTTACATCATCTGAATGCTTCGAAGGTTGCCAAACTCTGCAGGCAATTGTCCACTTAGATGGTTTCTGCTAAGATTTCTGTTCAATAAAGCAAAATATCAGGTCAATAAACAATCTAGCAGGATAAACATTACAACTCTATAACATTAAGGGTGAAAAACTTACAATATGAGAAGGTGTTCAAGATCACCAAGGGTTGATGGTATAGACCCTGAGAAGTTATTGCCAGACAGATCTCTAGAACCAAAAACATATGATTAGTTTGGGGCAAATCCAAACAACACATAAACAGAGGATGTAACAGAGTTGAGAAGACATACAGTTTGTCAAGATTGATTATATGTCCAAGCTCGGCTGGTATTTTCCCCGTGAAATTGTTTGACGAAAGATTTCTGTAATGGCAAGATTAAATGGTCACTAAAATGTTAAGAGGAATGCAATATTACTGCATTATATTGGATGTAAAGCTCACAGATAAGTTAAGCTCCCCAGATTGCGAAAGGTCAGTGGTATAGATCCATTCAAGAAGTTCCCATGAACATTGCTGAAAGCAAATAAAGCAGAATTTAGGTTTGAGAATAAGATAGAGGAAAAGCATAGTTTCAGAAGATTCATCTCATAGCTTACAATTGATTCAAGGCTGCACATGAACTAATGTTTGATGGTATGGGCCCTTCCAAACGGTTATTGGCAAGATTTCTTTCATGTTGAACAATGGATCATTAAACAAAAAAGGATTAAATTTAATGTTTTAACTGATAAAGTTAACAACTTAATAAGAGTTCAGAGCAAGAAGAAATATACTCACAGCTCAAACAATTGTTCTAGCTTCCCAAGCTCAGGTGGGATAGTTCCCACCAGTTTGTTGTCGTTTAGTTGCCTGTGAAATCGGAATAAGAAACAGAAAAGATTAAGTATAGGTAATGCAAAAGCTATGTAAGCAAACTTGATGTTTGTAACAAGCTTACAAATAGCTGAGACGTGACATATTCCCAAGCTCAGATGGGATTGGACCAGTTAGCTTATTTCCATGGAGATACCTAATCCAATTAAAACATGTATTAATGTATGTGCCAAGAGCTGTACATATGAAGCCTACAATATATGGTTTAAACAAAGGAGACTCACAGCTTTCCGGTAAATGAGAGATTGCCAAGTATCGGTGGGATAGGACCAACGAGCTCATTGTCACTCAAATCCCTGTGAACAGAATAGGATTCACAAAGTCAGATGAGACTAATGCGATATCTTTTATATAATTTGACGTTGCCTTTCTGTGTGACTTGAACTTACAAAACAGCAAGAGCCTGCATTAGACCAATAACTTCCGGAATTGTACCCGTCAGTCTGTTTCCTTGAAGTGACCTTTCAAGAAAGATATCAGTCAATAACCGCATGTTTACATTCATGAATCATATGAAAGATGAAGAGTCTAATTACTCACAGAGTAGCGACTTGGAGAAAGCCAATATTGTAAGGAATCTCTCCAGTTATCTGATTATAAGATATGTCCCTGTAATATCAAAAGACATGAGTCCACAATACACTTATATGTTGGAAATCTGAAGTTTTTTTAAGAAGGCACATACAGGATTTGAAAGCTTGTACAATTTCCAATGCTCTCTGGGATAGTTCCAGTTAGATTATTGCCTCTCACATCACTAAAAACAACAAAACTCAAGTTAAAGAAAACTCAGACTTGCAGGAAACAAGAAGAATGACCAGGAGCTATACGAGACTCAAAAGATGGCAGAGAGTCAGATCCACTTACAAATACCACAAACCGGTTAGCTGACACATATCAGAAGACAACGTTCCAGTCAACATATTCCCACGTAAACCACTGCAGAGAGAATGCATTAGAGAAGGAGGGGAAACACTTCTTTGATGGTGTAAAGAGGTTTGGAGAAAATGAGCTTACAGGTACTGCAGAACTTCATTCCAGTAAAGCAATCTCGATATCTCACCCGTTAGATGATTGCCTGCAAGATCACTGCAACAACATGATGACAAAGTGTAAAATCAATTTCCAAATATTGATTCATGAGTAAATGATGTAACTACAGAACTCACAGTGTCTTAAGGTTTGGAATCTGAGTTAAGGTTGCTGGTACTGGGCCTGTAAGCTGATTGTTCTTTAGGTTCCTGATATATTAAAATTGTTTAAGAAATGATACAATAAAGTAATGGAACTTGTAATTTTAGAAACAAAAACGAAAAGTTAATACATACAGGGTATCAAGCTGCTTGAGTTTAGAGATTGAGAAGGGTATGTCTCCATATAACAGATTATCAGTCAAATCCCTGTATGTAAAGAGTATATTGAACAAGTCCAATCTATGACTTGAATTATTGAAAACTCTAGACACATGTTTGGAAAGGCTTACAGGTGAACAAGAGAAGCACAGTTTCCAATCTCATCTGGAATTTGACCACCCAATTTATTCCCTACCAAGTCTCTGCAATTGGAGAAAGCCTTTTAGAAACACCATCTTCTAAGACTTTAACACAATTCAAGCATGCAAATCCACAGAGAGTGAAAAAAAAAAAAAACACATTTACATTGATTTCAAATTCCTTAGATCTCCAATAGCTGGAGATATCTCCCCTCCAAGATTCAGTTTGGACAGATTCCTTCACAAAAGTAAAGAAGAACAAATTTACAAGTCCTGAGAAGTGAGACAATCCAACAAAGACAAGACTTTTTATTGAACTCTAATAAGATTCTTACAGAGAGACAACGGAGAAGCTAACGTTGTCACAGAAGACACCTCGCCAAGAACAGAAGTCCGTGTTGTGGACATCGTCCCAATCCAAAAGCATATTCACCAAGTTACTGAAAGAGCCCTTTATCGCCATCAGAGCTTTCCCTGTAGATTTTCAAAACGTTTGAAATGCGAAACATCAGTCAACTATACAAAAACCATTAGATAAACCCCAACTGGGGGATTTCTTTAAAATTTCATATATTTTCTCTCCAGAACACAAATTAGGTACTAAAGCTTGGATTTTTTTTTCTCTATAGGACACAAATTAGAGACTAAAGCTTCGATTTTTTCTCGGGAAGAAACAGAGAAAAGCTTGGAAAAATACAAACTTTCCAGTGTCCTGGAACAGGCAATTCTAATCATGATTAAATTTCTTGGAAAATGGAGAAAAAAGATTGCGTTTTTATATGAAGCACAAGCCAGAGCTAAGTATTGGGTAGGAAAAAAGTTGTCAACTTTAACTCTCTTTCTTGGGGAAACCAAATGTTTAATAGAAACCCCAAAGATTTGAGTTTCGATCTCTTCTAACCAAAAACGATTTTGGATTCGAAATTTCAGAAGAAGTTAAAAAATCAAACAAGGGGTTTAAAGAGTAAAGCGCCTAAACCCTAATTTTTGAAACAAAAATCAAAATTTTTAACAAAGCAAGAGGAGTTAGAAAGAAACCTTCGTTGTTCATAGAAGAAGCAACACCAAGAAGCATTGAAACCACAACTGCTAAACATAAAACCACTCGCTGCATCTTCATCTCCTTTCCTTTTTGTTCTTCTTTCCTTTTGGGGTAATAAACCAAAAAGCTGGTTGAAGAGTTTTGATTCAAAACAACAAAGCAGAGGAAAACAAAACACAAAAGAACGAAAGTTCAGGCTTGTTCTGCCATTGTTGTAGAGAGAGAAAGGGGAACCAAGACAGGCGATTAGCGTGAACTGCAAGAAATGCAGAGCCAGCCAGAGATGAGATGTATAAAGAAGAGAGAGAGAGAGAAAGAGAGAAATATGGAGAGTGAGATAATGTACTACAGTCCTATATAACTAGAGAGCTGAGCCCCATGAAAGAGAATACTAAGACCACGACAAATCTGTCAGTGTGAGAGAGTATATATGTACACATGTATATATATCTCTATCATTTTATGCTTATCGAACATTAACTTTGATGTTAATGTCACGTTGAAAACATTAAACCACTTCAAAATTAGTGCTAAGATCTCTCTCACTCACACTGTCACACACACACATATGTTGCATTAACGTTTTGTAATTAACGGAGATGTAACGGCGTTAAGAATTTATAGACTAGCTGATTGACGGCGACAAGACCCGCCGTCTGTTGTAGACGCCATTTTCCAATGCTGGGGGGAAACATGACACTGTGGATAATTAAATCCCGTTAGCACGCTAGATATTTTAATCGAACGGTGGATAATTCGCGTACACGGTTCATAGGGTGTGACGCGATGTACAGAAACTGAACTATGCTTTTCCTTGTGAAAGTTAGTTAATGCTCTGATAGTGATCGGGGAAACCGGTTGGACCGGTTTGGTTTTGTGGTTATCCTTTTTTCGACCGTTCGTTTTTTTTTAGCGAATAGGATTAAAAGTTTTTTCACTCTATCTCTTATAAGAGACCATCTCACATGTTGGTTTTTTTGGATTTGATTTCACAATAAAAGTTGTACGATTGAGACGTAAAAATTTGGTGGGATTGTACCTTGCGACAATTACAAATAAGAGTCATATTGGTCTAGACATAACTCTAATCGTTCGATGATTAATGTTGTGTTATATGGAAATGTATTTGAGAATATATATAGTTGTCTTAGATCAAATTGGTCCGACCGTATCTTTTTCTTTTGCATTGGTTTGGATCTTTGAGGCACCAGACCAGAGTCCTTTTACTTGTACAGTTGTACTATACGGCTAAACCCCTCTATCGGTCAAACTTGATATTTCTTTTACATTTATATATTCATTTTTTTTTACTCTAACGTTATAATATGTTCACCATAACATTAGTAATAACTAATCATGATACTAGTTTTAGAGGGGGTTATTGGTTTTATGATTTTAATGGATTTGGAAATCCAGACAAAAATCATGTGTTATTCAATCATTGATTTTAAAATACTTATCAAAATGATGTGTTATTGGTTCCATGATTTACAAATACTTGTTAAAATCCCATGTTATTCATTCTATCATTTGTTTTTGGATTTCAAAATTATGTTTTAAATGGATTTGAATGGATTTGAAAGTGTAAAATAGAAGGATTCAAATCCAAGGATAAAACATGTTATTTCAAAATCCATTTATTTTGATTTCTAGAATTTACAATTCCATATGGATTTATAAATTACCTCTCCAATAACATCCCCTAGTCATTCTAATAAATGTTGGAGGAATTTTGTGTCCACGAGAACAAAAGTTAATAAATGAATGAAAATTATACAACCAAACAAAAACTAATAAATACAAAGAGTGGTGTAGTAGTAGGTTCAGCTATAAGCGTCTCTAGTTTTCTATAGACTGTAAAAAGATGCATGGGTTAAGCTATGGCCTATGTGAGAATCATGACCACACTTTTACTGAACACTAGAGATGTGTTGCATCTTAATCAGTAGGATTCATACTAATCTTTTTATTCAGTTACGGTTTTGCATTTAAACTTATGTAATTTACTTACCCAATTTATGTTTTTTTTTGTTATTGTTGTTGTTGTTGAGCTGTAAAAACAATAAAGGTCGTAGGGCTTCCAGCTATATATGTATACAAATGCAACATACCTCTAGATCGTGGGCATACCTTGTTGATGTTATAAACATTTTAGGCAATTTGTTTTCTACTTTTTACAAATAAGGTAAAATTGGTTCACGTTCCACTTTACAAAAGAAAGCAACATATTACAAATTTTTTATATATATAACGAAAATTGTGTTATCGAAAAACTTTTAAACTAGTGTTACCTCTTGTATTTATTCGAAACGAAATAATGAGAAATAAAAGACTGTTAGAGTTTAAGAGAGATCTATAAACAGAAGCCTACGAGGGAGAAGCCAATGAGAGAAGAGAATAGTGGACACATGGCAAGATGTGAGACGCCAATACAAATGTATGCTTCATTAGTAAAAAAGCTGAGACAAAAAAGCTGAGACGATGGTTGTAGCAGTAAGGAGTAACTGATTTGGTCTTTGGCTTTGTAATCCCTAGGGAAACTTGCGATTCGATCACAGCCGTTCAAACTAAAAGCACTGTTCGTTCCAGGTTTCCCAATCTAGTCTCCTGTTTACATTACTATTTTCATTAAAAGAATTGGTTTGAAATTTTGTAAGTTATCTTATTTTAGTTTGGTTAGGTTTTGAACTACGGACCAGTTGTTTCCTTAATGATAGGAAGTTGTAAGATTTAGGAATGTTTGATCATTAATGCGTAGTTTGTTTTTGTGTTGTCAGGTTTCAACAAATTTGACTTTCTTGTAAAATTCTTACCAACTACGTGTTAGAAGTTAAAACATTACCCAAAATTGTACAACTTTGTCTCTTTACTCTTTAATCAAGTCCACACAGCAGCAAATCTTGCAAATTGCTTTGTTCCTCCTATCTCATTAAACCATATAAGTCAGGCCCAAATTAGTTATAACAAACAAACCCGTTTAAATGTGAATATTGTGTTTGATGGGCCATTGGACTCTTTATTTCCGTTCTCCACACAAGTTGAACCTTAAGTCTCTCGATTAGAACAATTGGGCTACATGACCTGATGAGAGGTATTGAGCAATACACATTTTGCATGCAAGAACTTTATGCTATCAGCTAATTATAGTCCGACCGGAAAAAACTAGTCTACCAGATTTTCAATTGAGAGGTGAGAGACTGAGGGTTCAACTAACAATGCAGAGATAGAATGGTTCACCATACAATTATAACCAGTCTCGGTGTTAATTGGCTGATAGGAACACATTCGTTTGATTTTATAAACAGTGAACTAAAACCACTACCAGCGTTTCTTTATATGTTGGTATACTTTTAAACTATGGAAATCTACAAAACTTTTAGTACAACATCTTATGAGCTTTGTTACTCTGCTCTTAGTGCTTTGCCACTGTCCTTGGTACAATACTAATCATTAAAGGTCTTGTAACTTTTTCCACCAAGTTAATCCACTTTTAACTTTTTGGTTGTTAAGCACTCTTTTTCGACTTAATATTTATATGATTACATTATTAGTCCAGACATAATAATAAAGTAGTAACTATACTAGCGCATTAAAGATTGCTTATGTCTTAGGTTTAACTTTATTTTTTTGGTGCAACATGTCTTAGGTTTAAACAAGCCATTGATATTGATGAATAGATTCGTTCCGGTAAGAGTCGTGACTCGTGTGGTGTCTGTCAGCTGATTATCTCCACCAAGGCCGCCGCGTTTGGTAACCCACGCGCTCCTCATTACTTCAAAAATAAAATTAAATAATTAATGATGATCAAATTAAAGGGCTCACCGCATTTACATACGCCGACACTTTCATGGTTTATCAATATTTTATCGTAGTTTGTTGGTTTTTGTCAACTTATCATAAATTGTGTTTCCACGCAACTTCATCGTCAATACGCTTTTTTTTTTTTGTAGTTTTTGTTATTTATAATTATATCCTACTTACGAATCTATTTAGTTACAAATTACAATTGAGAACTAAATAGAGGTGTATTTTATTTTGGTTTACTTATTATACTATTTGATCGCTCTCAGTTAACTAAATAAATAGTTTTCCGTACATTATGATGCTATTCTGACTTATATATAGTAGTAGTATTAGACTAAATATTTAGTTCTTTCGTACATTATACATGGAACGGTAGGTTCATGAATCATAATGACGTTCCAATTTAACGAAAACTGCACATTGCTCGAAGTCAAAGGGCATCGAACCCGAATCATGCGAGACATGATCACTATATTTTCCATATTTTTTAAACGTTGACTCGAAGCTCGTCCGGTTCGGGGTAAATTAATTGTAACTTTGCTTTTGAGTTGGATCCATGTTTTTTGACGACACTATTTTAATTTCGTCTTTTTTACCAGCTAAACGACGTTATTGGTCTATTGAGTATCATATTTTAGTGTTAGTTGTATAAACAAGTTCCATCAACCAAAATGTATTTATTTGTGCAAGTATGTAATCAAATTACCGTTTGAATGAAACCATCTTTTAAACAGTTTTTCGATTAAAAGATCATCAAACTATTCATTCATTGTACGGAATACTAATTATCAATAAATAACCGTTAACTAAGAAAAAGTTAGGTGATAATGCTCTTGAGTATTTTATAAACAAAGGATAGTGAGTGACCTAGTGTGCATTAGATAACGTTACATTATTATTTTTCATTTTTAAGTTCTCTTTTCTATAGTTTTCTTAATTATCACATACCACGATCTATTCTTATAAGCTCTATTATCAACTTTTTTCATAGTCTTCACTTTCGTGAAAGCTTGACCGACAAATCTAAAATAAACTAGTATTAGACTTTGACCCATAAAATAAACGCTTGTTGTAATTTGTTACTACTATTTTACTTCAACAAACTCTTCGACTAATATTTAAAGTTAATGTTGTTAGATAAAAAAACAAAAAAACAAACAAACAGTCATGCTTTTCAATAGAGATGGTCCAGTATGGAACCAAATAAAAGTAAAGAGTCTATTAACTTTTAGTTCACTACGTGCTTGAGTTTATAGTCAAATTTGATGAACCCACCAACCACTCGAACCAAAATTAGTTTCCATTATATCCGGTTAGATATATTATGCCACAAAGAAATTAGTGTCATCAGCGAAAACAAAATTTGTCGGCAAAACGTTGGAGTATGTGACACGTCAAGCGGCATGACTCGTGGATTTAAGAGGCATGGCCACAAATGCTCACATGGCTTCGATGGCCCTGCCCCTGATGAGTTAATTTCTCTCAACATCAAACCCAGTTCACTCTAATCTGTCAACTACACGTAAACGTCACCGTTTCGACGCATTCCCCGCCTTTGTAGCCCCCTTTGCATTTCTGACCTTTTAATTTTGCCACTTGTTTCATATGCTCGATCTTCGTATTTTCATTTTCCTAGGTTTTTATTTATTTTTTCTTAAATAATTCGAAAGTTGTAACGTCTATATATATTTGTACAAGTTCTAATTACCAATTCAATTATATAACTCCAAATCCGGTGATTATTTTAAGCAAACTCACTTATACTATATTTCTTGAAGTTAAGATTTTATTATTTTTTCCCAGATATTGGATGGAAATCGTGATTGAGAGCCAAATAATACTAAGTTAGTTTCTGACACAAACTCTGAAACCAAAAAAAAAAAGGAAAAACAATCTAGTAGAAAAATAGTTTCTGCTTCTAAAGTGACACGTTGTCAATTACACTAAGTTCCAAGTGTTCACTATTCACCGGCTGCTGTGGTCTTCCCTTGTCGGTTGCCGGCACAGACGGTCAATGACATAGGCACGTGTCCGTTTTTTTCAGCTCCGTAATGTCTCCGACGCCTTTGAGAACATTAAACAATTTCAATGTACTAAATCAGGACCCGTATCTTGGTAATCTTTCCGTATTGTTCCCAAATTTTTAATTTATTCTATTTACACCCAATATACCAATAAATTTAACTTATTTATTATGTCCCTCTCCTGTCCATAGTACGCACTCAAATTTTGAAGCTTCAGCCTAATAGATAGTTAAATATTCTTGTTCTTAATATATATAGATATTAATAATAAATAAAGTTCAAATAATTGTAAATGTTATAAATTAGTTATAAAATTTGATCGATTTTAAGAAAAAACGGTGGTAAATTTAACACAAAATAATCTTTGGTTAACAAATATTTGACATATCAAATTTTTAATGTATAAAGTTTGTAGTCGATTTATTCTTTTTAATTTTGACTTTTGTGTCGTAGGTTTGCTGAAGATGCATAATAAAAATTCATAGGTAGTTTCTGAACTATAAAAAAAGTTTGGGGAGAAAACCGTAAACTTTCCATTTAGTTAGCTGCGAAACAAAGCAAATTAATATATATAGTTTCCAATTTTATTACAAAACAGAAAAGGAAAAAGAAACAGAATCTCCCCGTTTCTCGAGCACTCCTTAAGCTCTCTCTCTCTCACAGAGTTAAGCTTTACGCCTTCAACGAGAACCACACAACAAGGCAAACGCTTAATTTATCTTCTTTTTCCTCCCTCCGGAGATTTTAGCTCCGTCGTCGTCGTAACGGACCCAAAATTTCCGGCGACGGAATCGAATCACTCATCTTTAGCATAGCCTTAAACTATGCTTCCTGTCTCAAATCCATCAAGTCCTGAACGTCTCCTCAAAAAAACAAGAACCCCAGACACAACCACCGCCATTGATCGTAAAAGCTCCTTCAACTCGCTTAACTCTGTCGGAAACCGCTCTACCTACATCGCCGCTTCACGTAGCCACTGCACATGGCTTATCCTCTCTCTTCTCTCTCTCCAACTCATTCTCTTCCTCACTCTCCGATCCATCCCTTTCCCTCACCGTCACATCCCTCTAAACTTCCCTTCCCCCGCCGCCGTCTCCGTCCCCGCCATCACCACCACAACCACCGTCATCTCTACCTCCTCCTCCGATCCCCCTCTCTCCTCAGACTCACGATGCGATTCAGGTCGAGTCTTCGTCTACGACATGCCAAAGATCTTCAACCAAGTGATTCTACAACAGTGCGATAACCTCAACCCGTGGAGCTCTCGCTGCGACGCTCTCTCCAACGACGGTTTCGGCAAAGAAGCGACGTCGTTGCGTAACGTGATCCCTGAAGATTTGGTTCAATCTTGGTTCTGGACTGACCAGTTCGTAACCGAAATCATTTTCCATAACCGGATTTTAAACCACCGATGTCGGACTCTGGATCCGGAATCAGCTACGGCCTTTTACATCCCGTTCTACGCTGGACTCGCGGTCGGTCAATATCTTTGGTCAAACTACGCAGCGGCTGATCGTGACCGTCATTGTAAGATGATGACACAGTGGGTTAAAGATCAACCTTATTGGAATAGATCCAACGGTTGGGATCATTTCATTACCATGGGACGCATCACATGGGATTTTCGCAGGTCTAAAGACGAAGATTGGGGATCTAACTGTATCTACACCCCCGGGATGCGTAACATCACGCGCCTCCTCATTGAGCGTAACTCTTGGGATCACTTCGACGTCGGTGTGCCGTACCCTACCGGATTCCACCCTAGATCGGACTCCGACGTCGTGAGATGGCAGGATTTTGTACGAAACCGCCGTCGTGAGACGTTGTTCTGTTTCGCCGGAGCTCCACGCGCCGGGATTCAGAACGATTTCAGGGGATTGCTTCTTCGTCACTGCGAGGAATCGCGCGGGGCTTGCCGGACGGTGGATTGTACCGTCGGGAAATGCTCGAACGGCTCGTCGGCGATCTTGGAGACGTTTCTCGGGTCGGATTTTTGTCTACAGCCTCGAGGGGATAGCTTCACGCGCCGGTCGATTTTTGATTGTATGTTAGCCGGTTCGATTCCGGTTTTCTTTTGGAGACGGACCGCGTATATGCAGTACCAGTGGTTTTTACCGGATAAACCGGATAGTTATTCGGTTTTTATAGACCGGAACGAGGTTAAAAACGGTACGACGTCTATAAAGGAAGTGTTGGAACGGTACAGTAAAGAGGATGTGAGGAAGATGAGAGAAAGAGTGATCGATTTGATACCGAACTTGGTGTACGCGAAGTCTCCGAATGGTTTAGAGAGTTTCAAAGATGCTTTTGATGTTGCTATAGATGGAGTTTTTAGAAGATTCAAGGAGCAAGAGAATTGGTACAAATGGTGACTGAAGATGAAGATGATTATTTATTTTTTATTATTATTAATAAGGTTTTTTTTTCAAATTTTAGTAGCTTCAGTAAAAGTTATGATCACACTGTAAATTTAAGATTTTTGTTTGAAGAAGATGAAATAAGTTGGTTAGTTGAATTTTTTGTTTATTATACAAACACGTCATGGAGTAGTCAAGGAAGTGGTTCTTTGTGTTTGAGGAGTTCTCATTTTTATATGTTCTCTTTTGGAGACATGTGAGTATAGTTTAGTTTTTAAATCCCGTTTGATTTACACGTTCGATGCTGATAGTTTATGTACATAGTTAGTTAGGTGGGAAGTTAAAAAAAGAACCAGAGGTCCACAACTTCGCACGTAAAAGGGTTTAGTTCCAATAAAATAAGTTGTACGATGATCGAAACTGAGGAGGTAGGTAGAATTTGATTTAGGGGGTTAGGTTTGATACTTTGATGGTTGAAGATATGTATATGGATTGAGAAATATGTCAATTTCAAAGAAATCCAATATCCGTAAACGAGAAAAGAAGCTGGATCTGCTATTGTAGTTTATTTGATTGTGTCTGTTCTGTCTTCTTGCCAATGTAAAATACTAAATACGACACCGTAACTTTAACAACAACAACAACAACAAAAAGAATACGACACTATAACAAGTGGGGTTTACTTAGTTTTCTATTTTACTTAAATCTAAATGTAAATGTGTTTGGTAAAACATATTTTCCCCCTTTATCTTTAGTTAAACAATCTTTTTTAATATAGTTTTGATGTTTGAATCTTATAATACAAAGATAAAAAATCATATATATGAAATTCTTTTGAAGGTAAGTGTAACCAATTTTGTGTATAAGTGATTCTTCCAAAGTTAAAATTCTGTAAGAATTGCTAGGAATTATTTCTACGTGCTTCATATCCGTATTGGTTAACATCAATGACAATCTGTATACGTTTTTAAAATGTACCAGCTAGCTTCTTTTATGTTCACAATATCTTAGGCGAAAAGAATGTGTATGGTCATATATGAAAATGATATAAAGATTGAGTTGTTAAGTAACAGGACTTGTGAGATGAATCATGACAATTATGGACACAGTACACGAGTTTTACCATATACACTGATCGGGACAATATTTTCAATGAGATATATAGAATCAAGAATGTCTCAGCATGGACAAATAACTTCTTTCTGTCTTGACTTATGACTAATATAAGCCGAAGTTGATCTCTACAAAACAAACATAATGATGTAAGAATCTTAAACTCCAAATATGTTCATAGTTTGAAAGAGGAAGAGGATCTGTAAAACTCTTACGAACCCAAAATCGTGTAACAATTTAAGTGATCACTATAGACGAGATTTGGGGAAAACGTTCTAAGACACTTGTTTTATGGTCTAATCTAAGACCCTTAAAACGTCTATAGAAAAGACAAGTTAGAGCCACTTTGATATTGCTGATGCTGGTGGTGAGAAATGACAAGCAAGATGAAGACAAACCAATATTCTGTAAAAAACAACTAATCAACATCATTGTAAGCTTATAAGCCCTGCAGGCTGCAGAGTGATTATTCTTGGGAGTAATTCTCACCCATCAAGCCTCAAACTGAACCGGGGGATACCAATATCAAAAATACAATTTTTTTGCAAATTATTACAGTACTACATGAGCCGCCTCCTTTTGACGAAGCTCGTTGAGAAAACAGAGTTTCAGTTTTCACAATTTGAAAGACTGAGCCAAGTGGTGTGACAAATTCGAGCGTTACTAGTGTCTTCACACAAAACTGAATATTTTGCAAAAATCATGTTAGTTCCTTATTATAAAAGGAAAAACTTATTCTAAAATAAATTCCCTTTTCTTAAAAAATCTAACGGTCATAAGTACTATGAGACTATCACAATACTCATTCATCTCTTCTTCTTAGTTAAAAATCAAAGTTCTCGTTCTTCCGGAGGCAAAAACCTAAAGTGCTCTTCTTTTTCAAAACTTGAGTTTCTTCTTGAGAAAGTTATATCGAAACCGTCATATGAATCACGCTGTGGGAGTTATTCGTTGGGTTCGTATCTGTTCTGCTGACTGCTGGTCCAAAAAAATTTCTGCTACCAAGTTTTAGTCGACAATGAGAGGGGGGCAACGATATTTAAAGATGAATATGGGATTCAGCTTGGAGAATAAGGGATCAGAGTTACGGTGATGAAGATGTTACATTCAAGGTTTCGTGAGATGAATAAGAGGACACGTACGACAAAATTAACAACGAGATGGAGATTAGTTGCGATGATAACGCAGTAAGGGCATTACCTCTAAGGACTTGAGAGATATTCGGTTAGTCTATCTCCCGCTTCATCAAATCTACTACGATTTCAGGTTAATATCTTCGTTTCTTTTTTAAGTCAAAAGTAAAAACTAGATTTTAAAGTTTCACTCTTTTTCTATAGGTTTTTTTTTTTTTTTTTTTTAATACTAAATTTATAAATCGATATGAAAACTAACCAGATTTTGGATCTCGTCATCTGACATAGTCATTTGATTCCACAAGTTAATTTGTTATCTACATCTTTATGTAGATTTAGCATTTAAATTTTTGGTTTGGTTTTGAATTTTTGCTTTTAAATAAATTTAAAGTTTGATTTACTAATTTTTTTTTTTTAGAACAAATTGGTCTACACCAAAATTGGTTACAATGAACGGGAGATAAGTTCACCCAAATAATTAATATAAGTTGTACGAAGATAGAAACTGAGGTGGTAGGTAGGAGAAGTAGTAGAATTTGATTTTGTGGGTTAGGTTTGAGAATCGTGTAATACTCGTGACACTTTGATGATTGTAGATATATTGACAAATAGTATGTTAATTCCCAAGAAATCCAATAATCCGTAACGATCGAGAAAAGAAGCTAGATCAGTTTTAAACTTTATATGGTTTCGTTGATTGTGTGAGTCTATTATGTTTTTTTTTTTGCCAGTGTAAATACGTTCGACACTAATAATCGGGTTTACTTAGTTTTTTTTGTTTTGTTTTGGATACCAAAAGTAAAGAACAAGTCTACACCAAAATCGGTTACAAGGAATGGGAGATAAGTTCACCCAAAATAACATGGCCTTAAAAGAAAGGATAGTTGGTGTATAATATATAATTATAATCCTTTGACAAAAAAAATAATATATAATTATAATCTATGTTTCAAGAATAATACCAATATACATATACTCATAACTCAAATGTAATAGTAATACTAAAGAAAAGAGTCCACAAACTATCACTTTTTCAGTAAAGATATTTTGCTTGTTGGTTACGTGGCTCTATATACTCCGTTCGTGGGTTGTGTTGTGCCAAGTGTAAATGTTTTAAGTAAGAAGGTAACATTAGTCATCTATATAACAACTTCTCAAGTTCTCTTTTTAACTCTCACTCTCAAGAAGACAACAATGAAGTTTTTCTCTCTCTCACCCATCTTCCTTCTCCTTGTCCTCTGCTTCAATACTTCCGTTCTCTCCCTAACTGATGATCAGCCATTGATCTCTCTTAAACTTCATGAAGAAGAGAGCTGCCCTTACACTGTGATTGTCACTACAAGCTGTTTATCTCCTGATTGGTCTAAGGATCAGATAACTATCGCTTTAGGTGACGCCAACGGCAACCAGGTTTGTCTCTACAAATTACGACAAGCCTTAGGATTTTCATTACCATAACAAAACAAAACACCTTAGAATTTGCTTTCTTTTCCTTTTTGTCGGTTATTTTATATTAATTTAAAACTCTTTTTTTCTTTTTTTGGTTAAAGATCTTTAAACTACTATATTCAAGCTTAGTTGATGCAACGGATCCATGTAAGAAGTGTGTTAAATCGGAATCGGATAAACCAAAAAAGAAAAAAAGAAAAAGAAAAGAAAAAACCAAAATCTGAACTAAACCATGATGATGTGAATTCTTATTTAAGATTATATATTTGGAAACCATGAGCTCTAGTGTAACAGTTTGTGTTAATATTGCTACTAGGTGGTCGCACCGAGGCTAAACGAACCGCTAAGTGGAGGACGAGGAGGTTTTGAGAAATGCTCTTCGGACACATTCGAAATAAAAGGTGCATGTCTCAACACTATCTGCTCCGTCTACATCTACCGTTCTGGTCCCGACGGCTGGATCCCTGAAACCATCGAGATATACAAGGAAGGTTCCAAGTCCGTGAAATTCGATTTCAATAAAAACGTCCCTGAGAACATTTGGTCCGGCAACAACAACTGCAACACCACCAGTTGGCCACCGTTTCCCCCCACCGTCCCACCGCCTTCTTTTCCTCCGGGACCACCTTCTATCCCGCCACCGCCACCACGGCCATCTGCTGCCTCTGGACGTAGAGGTGGTGATTGTTTGGTTCTTGCGTTTGCTACGATTGTGTTTGCCTTTGCGGCCGTGGCTGTGTGAGTTATTTTAGTTAAGAGTTTGCTCAATAACTAACGAGTGTGGTGCAATACCTTTGTAGTTGGATATTGTGGACACATTATTAGTTAAATGTATGAGTTAGTCTCTTCAAAAATAATGTATGAGTTAGTAGAGAGACTCTCTAACTTAGAATTATATTTAAGTATTCCATATGAACTCGCCATCATGTGTTTTAGTATGTGATATATTACGACTTTCTTGTTGAATGTGAGATTACGCTAATTAACATACAAGTAAAATGTTCCACGAAAATACAAATTGATAACGTCATCTGTGTACCAAATTACCAATTTAATGAGCACGTACGCACTCTTGAAATTCAAATCTTTCTATACTTAATGAGTTAATTCTAGTGTTAGCGTTGACAAGTTATTGTATAATAGTAAAAAGTTATAAATTTATCTGTCAGTTTGCAAGTATGGTTTTGAAATGTAAATTTATTTTATCAAAGCTTAAATTGGTATCTTGATTAAGACATAACCTAGATACAGTATTTACCTATCTAATACACAAAAACATTAATTACCTTTTCTACTCTTAATGACGGTCTTACCTAATGACAGACATTGTCACATTGAGAGATGTGTGGCCAGTAAATTTGGGAGCGTGGCCATTTTAATTCGATTCGTATACCGAAATCGAATTTTGATCCGGTCTATTCCGGTTCAGCTCAAACTGGTTCGATACTTTATCTTCTCGATTTCTCTCTTTCGTTTTGTATCTGCGAAGCAAATTTCTGGGAAGCACGAAAATGGCGTCGGTACGACTCTTCTTCACTCTCCTCTGCTTCGTCTTCCTTATATCCATCTCTGTTGCCAAATCAAACGAATTAGAGCCTCACGTCGCTGAATCTTTCAATGTCAGCCTCATCCAGGTTCGTTCTCTTTTTCCCCTTTTGAACTCTCCTCCGGATAATTTTTTTTTTCCCGTCTTCTTCTGTACGGTTTTTCTCGAGAAACTTATGATTCTCCCTCTATGGTTTTAAATTCCCATCGATGATGCAGAGATTGGGGAATACTTGTTCGTACACAGTGATAATTTCCACGAGCTGTTCATCGACTAGGTACACGCGAGATCAGATCAGCGTCGCTTTCGGCGATGGATATGGGAACCAGGTTAGGTTCTTTCCCGCTTCAGAACATTTGATTTTGAATTTGGTATGACTTTTGATTTTTAGGGTTCCAATTTGAAATGTTTCATCCCAGAAGCTAAGTTAGTTTGAGTACAAGTGGTTGATCTAAATTCTTTGTAATTGAGCTTAGTTATAGTGGACATACTCAGATTTTGTGCTCATCTTTGGTTTCTTTAGATTTTTTCTAGTATGCTCAGGTCAGTTCTATATATGCATAACATTATCACTGGTATGGAAGACACCTAACAACCAAAATTGTCAAATTCTTCTATTGCTCTGGCTTATTTGGTGTACAGCTTCGTGTTTTACACACAGGGCTACCAAAATATCGATGCCAAATTGATCGTTTATGTGGAGTTTTAGAGTAGTATAGAGATGAAAGTGTCAATGGATTGGTTTTGGTTGTATCTTGTCTCTAATTTCTTATTGTATCTGTCACTAATAAACCGTTAGGATGCTCAGTTTTTAGCTTTGGTTCGATGAAATTCATAGCTGGAGTTTTGTTTTCTTGTGATCAGATATATGCACCAAGGCTTGACGATCCATCTACAAAAACGTTTGAGCAATGTTCATCAGATACATTTGAGATAAACGGACCATGCACATACCAGATATGCTATGTGTATCTCTACAGGTCAGGTCCAGATGGTTGGATTCCAGAGAGTGTAAAGATATATAGCCATGGGTCCAAAGCTGTCACCTTCTCATATAACACGCACGTCCCTGAGAGTGTATGGTATGGTTTCAACTACTGCAATAGCGCCTCGGATTCTAATGTCTTAGCCTTTGGTCTCAGAAGGATCGTTATCATACTCTTAGGGTTTATTCTCGCCGGTACAACATTGCTCTTGTAAGCTGTTGTGTTATGGTTTCGGTTTTTTTTTCACTGTCGGGTTTTTGTATGAACATAATTTAGGACTTGTGAAGAATAAATAAAATGTGTACCGTTCTTGGGTCTCAGATCATGTATTAACCATTAAAAGCTACGATGAAGTTTACTACTCCTAATTACAGAGTGTGTAGATTATATGAGAAGTGTGTGTATCCATTAGAAATTTGTGACAACCCATCCATCAAAGACACGACTAGGATTGGGCATTCGGGTAACCTCTTCGGATAAACAGGTTTAGAAAAATAGAATTCATTTGGTATTTTGATATATGGGTTCGGTTTGGGTATTATCGGGTTGGGTTTACAAATTTCAGAAACTGATTACTATCCGAACTATCGAGCACCAAAATTTTTTTTTTTTAAAATTATTAAATTTTAATAAATTTTGCTAAATTTTGACTTATGTAACAAATTATTTTAAATAATTTGATTATTTTTTGATATTTAGATATAAAATTAATTAAAATATTCAAAAAATTATAATTTTGGTAAATTAAATTATATTAATGCTAAATATTATAAATATGTTTATATGTTCGGGTTGGATGGTACCCGAACTGATACCGGCTATTATTCGATCCTAACCCGAATCCATATATATTGGAAAATAAAATCTAATAGAGTTTATAAGTAAATTCGTATCCAACCCGAACCTAATTTTTTGGACTGGATTCGGATTGGGTATTTGGGTATGTGCAGACCGACATCAAACTCTATGTTTAAGATTCCGTTTTAAACCACGTTGTTGTGAATAAAACAACACTAGGTAACAACCCGCACCATGTGCGGGACAAATCGATTTAAAGAAAATTATTATAAGTAAAATTATTATCCTAGAACCAATATCTGTTTGTATCAAACATAATATGTAATTAAAGTTTTTTATTTATTTATTTAAAGCTGCGTTTTTTGTATAAAAAATATATTTTACCCGTGAAATCTTTGAATGTGTAAGAGGTTTTATGGTAGAGAAAGTATTGATAAAATGTTACTGTTTATTGCAATATGTCTTGTGTGATTTAAAAATCAAATTCATATCTTCTTATGCTTTATCTTGTAATCACAACAATTTTGCATGTTTCTTATGTAACCATAACAACATATACTAAATTACTCTGTAGTTTAATTATTTAATTTTATTATATGTTTGTAACAATCAGATTCTAAACTAAATTTTCTGAAGATAATCTAATTTATTGATTTAATATTTTTGATTAGGCTATTTAAATTATTTGAGTTAGTCGGTTTGTTAATATTTTCTATAAATGACGGATTATTACCAAAAAAACATTATGAAAAATTAATGAAATTCCAAAATCAATGTATTCGTGTAAGAATACATTTTCCCGTGAAATATGTGAACATGGTAAAGAAATATTTATAAAATGTTAAAATTTATGGCAATATATATTTTTGTGTGTTTTAAAAATCAAATTTTTATTTATGATTTATCAAGTAACTATAACAATTTTGCATATTCTACTAATCACTTATTTTAAATATATTATGATTTTTTTTGTTACTAAGTTTATTTATTATGATAAGGATTATTGTCTCATTCCTTTTTAATAGCACATAGATGAATATACAATTAGAACATATATTCTTATTCGGTTATCAATATTTCCATTTTTAATGAATAATCACACTAAATGTTTAATTAGTTTACATACTTAGATATATATATAAATAATCACACATCATGATATCCCCTAATTTTTTTGTCATTTTTATATTTATTTATGAATATATATATATATATTTATTGGAAATTAAGTTTTTTAATGAGTTGGAGATAATTCATGGGTAATATACTTCTTTTTATAATCAATTATAATAACTATTGAAAGCTTGTTATTTAAATTATTATGATAATAATACTAACATAAAAATATCATTTTGTTTTTATATGATTTTGTTAATAAGTTATATATTCTTTATTTTTAATAACTTTATATTAATTGATATGTTTTTATAGCCCTTTTAGAATATTTTACTTTTATTGATTTTAAGAAATCAATATTTATATTAATTTTAAGAAATTAATATAATTTTGACTTATATATTTGTAAGTAAATTTTAGTGAAATTTTGCCTTACAATCAAATTTGTGTGAGAAATGATAACATATCTAATTATTATTCTGTTAATTGTTTAAAAAATAAATACAATGACATAGAGCTGTAATTAATTAGAAAATTTAAGATTATTTTACTAAAAAGTGTCATGAGCTCTTTCGCGGTGACACATCAGGTTTTTCTCAGTGCTTCTCTATTAATATATAGGGGATTTGTTTTTGGGTCACAAAATTAGCAACTTACCATTTTTATCGAAAGTGATATTATTAATATACATTTTTTTTTGAGTCTTAAAATTAAACAAAAAAGAAAGAAGATATTTTGCGTCTTCTATGACCTAGTTGACAAGGGGACACAACAACGACACGCATTGTCCTTCCAAAATATAAAAACGGCAAAGCAAAATAAAACTCATCAACGGACCAGATTGCACAGTTAAAAAGGCGTTAACTAGGGTTTTGGAACAAAGGAGCCTCCAAAACCTAGAAACTATAAATAGTCGCGTAAACCCTAAACATTTTTCTTCCTCTTCGTCTCTCTGCCTGCTTCCGTTCTTTCAATCGCCTCAATCTCTTTAAAAGCAGGAGAGATTCGATTCGCTTCTCAAATATTCTTCGAACCTCCCCAAATTAAAAACCCTAAATGCCTTCACTAATCTTATCCGACAAGAAAGAGGAGAAGAAGATGAAGAAGAAGATAGCATTGGAAACCCCAGAGCTTGACTCTAAGAAGGGGAAGAAGGAGGCGAAGCTGAAGTTTTCATCTTCTGATGAAGAAGATTCGGAGAAGAAGAAGAGTAAGAGGAAGGACAAGAAACGTAAGGCTGCGGAGTCGGAGGAGGAAGAAGAAGAAGGGAAGAGCGATTCTAGCTCTGAGAAGAAGAAGAAGAAGAAGAGCAGCAAAAAGGTTAAGTTGGGTATTGAAGATGTTGAGGTTGATAACCCTAACGCTGTTTCCAAGTTTAGGATCTCTGCTCCGTTGAGGGAGATGCTTAAGAAGAATGGTATTGAAGCTCTTTTCCCTATTCAAGCTACAACCTTTGATATGGTTCTCGATGGTGCTGATTTAGTTGGACGTGCTCGTACTGGTCAGGTAATAATGCTTCTTTGTTCTATGTAATTACTCAAGTTCGGTGCTTTGGATTTATATGTGGAAGGTTTAGTATTATTAATGTATTGTGAATGTATTGTCTGTTTGGAGTGAGATTTTTAAAGTTAGGGGCTTTTTGTTGATTACATATGGTGTGATGCAGGGTAAAACACTGGCCTTTGTGTTGCCTATATTGGAATCATTGATCAATGGACCTGCGAAAAGTAAAAAGAAGAATGGGTATGGGAGGCCACCAAGTGTTTTGGTCCTTTTACCAACCAGAGAATTGGCCAAGCAGGTAAAGATTTGTTAGCTTGTTGTTACGATTTTTTTAGGCTCTCTAGGTTTTTTTACTGATGGTATCGTTTTCTTTGTTAGGTGAATGCTGACTTTGAAACATACGGATTAGCACTTGGGTTAACTTCTTGCTGTGTCTATGGAGGTGAAGGTTATTCTTTCCAGCAGAATAGTTTAAGGAAAGGTGTTGACATTGTGGTTGGAACCCCTGGTCGTGTTAAGGTACGTCTCTCTCTCTTGGTTGCCCCTGGATTCAAATCATCGTTGATCTGTTGACCTTGTAGTTGACATTCATTGCAGGACTTTATTAATACCGAAAAAATTGATCTGAGCTATCTACAATTCCGTGTGCTTGATGAAGCTGATGAAATGTTGAGGATGGGGTTTGTTGAGGATGTTGAATTTATATTAGGTATGGAATGTGGTTTTTGTTTTTCTTGATATAAAGCTTATTCATAGTGTCTTATATCTTCTTTCCATAACTTCAGGGAAAGTGGAAGATGCTACTAAAGTCCAGACTCTTCTCTNTAAAAAGAAGAATGGGTATGGGAGGCCACCAAGTGTTTTGGTCCTTTTACCAACCAGAGAATTGGCCAAGCAGGTAAAGATTTGTTAGCTTGTTGTTACGATTTTTTTAGGCTCTCTAGGTTTTTTTACTGATGGTATCGTTTTCTTTGTTAGGTGAATGCTGACTTTGAAACATACGGATTAGCACTTGGGTTAACTTCTTGCTGTGTCTATGGAGGTGAAGGTTATTCTTTCCAGCAGAATAGTTTAAGGAAAGGTGTTGACATTGTGGTTGGAACCCCTGGTCGTGTTAAGGTACGTCTCTCTCTCTTGGTTGCCCCTGGATTCAAATCATCGTTGATCTGTTGACCTTGTAGTTGACATTCATTGCAGGACTTTATTAATACCGAAAAAATTGATCTGAGCTATCTACAATTCCGTGTGCTTGATGAAGCTGATGAAATGTTGAGGATGGGGTTTGTTGAGGATGTTGAATTTATATTAGGTATGGAATGTGGTTTTTGTTTTTCTTGATATAAAGCTTATTCATAGTGTCTTATATCTTCTTTCCATAACTTCAGGGAAAGTGGAAGATGCTACTAAAGTCCAGACTCTTCTCTTCAGTGCTACTCTCCCACAATGGGTTCAAAGTGTGCGTCCCTTTCAAATATTTCCCCTTACTATTTTTCATTGGTTAAGCTTCATTTATTTTGTTTTTCTGTTCCTTTTCTCTCTATTTGTGGCTGAGACCTTTCTTGTTCCTACCAGATCTCTCGCAAGTTTCTTAAAAAAGACCTGAAGACTATTGATCTTGTTGGTAATGATAAAATGAAGGCCAGTAATAGTGTACGACACATTGCTATTCCCTGTAATAAGGCAGCCATGCCTCGGTTGATTCCTGATATTATCAGTTGCTATAGCAGGTATCCTTTAGCTCTTCAACTATGTTACTGCTTTTTCATAACCTTTATTCGTCTCGAGTGAAAGTGCTCAAGACTCTTAACCAATTTTGTTATCACAATCTAGTGGAGGCCAAACCATTATTTTTGCTGAGAAAAAAGAGGAAGCGAACGAGCTTTCTGGTTTGTTGGCTGGGTCAAGAACTTTGCATGGAGACATACAGCAATCACAACGCGAGGTATATTATTAAATTTTATTTTAAGCTTTCTTGCATATGTGAATTTTAAGTGGGGGAGAATATGATCTTTCTTCTTATCCGGTTGAATTGCTCAAACATTGGAGTATCAGCCTGCTAACTATGAGTCCTGTGATTATAGGTTACTCTTGCTGGATTTAGGAAGGGCAAGTTTTCGACATTGGTGGCTACTAACGTTGCTGCTCGTGGTCTAGATATCAATGATGTGCAGTTAATTATACAGGTTAGTGGCAGCCCGCACGTACTAATCATTATGGTTTAATGCCTTGTTGGTGTTCTAATGTCATGCCTTTTGTTTAAATGTGTTGCAGTGTGAGCCTCCACGTGATGTTGAATCATATATTCATCGTTCAGGCCGAACAGGAAGAGCAGGTAAAAGCATAGACATTATTTGGACGACTCTATCATATTTGTGCAGTTCCTAGATTAATGAGTAAGGTTTGCTTGATGTTATTATAATCTTTATTTTCTTTTTGTTGCAGGCAACACTGGAGTTGCAGTTACACTTTACGAATCTAGAAAGTCAAGTATATCCAGGATCGAAAAAGAAGCAGGTATAAAATTTGAGTACTTGTCTGCACCTCAGCCTGATGATATTGCCCGAGCTGGTGGTATGGATGCTGCTGAGAAAATTAAACAAGTTTGCGACAGGTATGCTTACAGTTGCACCTCCATGTTCTATAAAATCTAATTAATAACTGGGAAATGGTATATTTACCTAAGAATACATTTAAATGCAGTGTGGTTCCTGCATTCTTGGAAGCTGCGAAGAATTTATTAGAAAGTTCTGGTTTATCAGCTGAAGTACTCCTCGCAAAAGCTCTTGCAAAAACAGCGGTAAGTCTCCTTGAAAAATTTCCTTTTAAAATGTTTTGTTTTTCTCAATCAAAACAAGTACTTAGTTTCTGATCACTACAGGGCTTCACTGAGATTAAGAAAAGGTCACTTCTTACATCAATGGAGAACCATGTAACACTACATCTTGAAGCAGGAAGGGAAATATACTCGCCGTCGTAAGTTCCTCTTTCTCCCTATACTCTGCTTTTGTAGTCTTTGTTAACATCAAAAGCTAAGTACTAAAATGATTTATTGCAACAGATATGTTTATGGAATGCTAAGAAGAGTTTTACCAGAAGACAAGGTGGAGCGGATTGAAGGGTTGAGTCTAACAGCAGATAAAAGCGGAGCAGTGTTTGACGTTGTGCAATCGGATCTAGACTTATTCCTTGCAGCTGGACAAAAGAATGCTGGAAGTATGAGCTTGGAAGTGGTTAAGGAGATGCCTAAACTTCAGGAGAGAGAACCATTGCCACAAAGAAGATTTGGTCGCGGTGGAAGCCGGTTCGGCAGTGGTGGGGGAAGAGGTGGTGGAAACCGGTTCGGCGGTGGTGGCGGCAGAGGAGGAAGAGGTGGCGGTAGAGGAGGAGGTAGGTGGTAGAGGCCAGAAATATTGAAAACTCAAACCCTACGTCTCCTTTTGATAAAAACTAAACTCTCCTCTTATAATGTCTTTTTATTATATCTTCTTGCGCTGATGACTTCTACATTATAGGTGTTTTTGAATGTTTTTTTTATTGGCTTTGAACAAACTTAAGGAGGCTCTCTCTTGTATCCTCCTATCAATTTTGTGTAATTTGGGTGATAATGATGATTAATTATTACTTCATACCTCACAATATATTCATGTTGCTATCATTTTCGTGTCTTCAATCTTTCCTTTGTGAAGTGAACTTTTACTTATTATTTAGTTTCTATCAGTTAGCTTCTGATTAGTAATTACTGTAAAAGAAAGAAAAAAAAAAGCGATTCACTAGTGAAATATGTATGGTGTTAAATCAACTCAATAATTTGTCAAACGTAAAAATTAGTTTTGGCCTTGCCAACAAGTCAACAGCAACTTCTAGATGATCATCATATATGAAAAAAGATGTGCTAGCGACTTGTAAACCAAGACTGGTCTCTCGTTTCAATGCATATGAAAAGAGAGAAAATCAAAGAGCACTTCTCTTTATACTACTGTCATTGTCATTATGTTGTGTGGTTTAAATCTTTTCTTTCTCCACTTGCCTCAGCTAACCATTGTAGATTCTTCTTTCTCTTTTTGGTGGTTCTTATAAATGCAAAGAGATACTAGTATAATTCATTAAAAATAAAAGGCAAGATCTTCAATTATAAAACAATTTATCACACGAATTAGTAGTAAGTATTATATAAAGACTAGCATATTCGAGTTCTAACATATACGAAGTACAACAAAACACACATTAAAATCCAAAAAGACCGAACCTTCCCAAAAAAAAAAGAAGAAAAAAAATGTCGGAACAAACACCAATCTCTGATCCTTACGCTTATCTTAACATGGTAAAGAATCCAGATGGTTCAATCACTCGTCTCCCCAGCAACTTCCCATGCACCGCAGCCACACCTGATCCCTCCCCTCAAAACCCCGCCGTTTCAAAAGATCTTCCCTTAAACCACTCAAAGTCAACGTGGCTCCGTCTCTACGTCCCCACCTCCGCCGTAACCAACGACATCGTTTCGTCTCAGAAACTCCCCGTCGTTGTTTATTACCACGGCGGAGGATTCGTCATGTGCAGCGTAGACTTTCAACGCTTCCACGAATTCTGCTCCGAGATGGCGCGTGATCTCAACGCCATCGTCGTTTCTCCTTCTTACCGTTTAGCTCCGGAGCATAGATTACCGGCGGCGTACGAAGACGGTACGGAGGCGCTGGAGTGGATCAAAAACTCCGACGACGAGTGGATCAAATCACACGCCGATCTCTCAAACGTGTTCCTCATGGGAACTAGCGCCGGTGGGAACTTGGCCTACAACGTCGGGCTAAGATCCGCCGACGATTCCGTCTCCGATCTGAGTCCGTTACAGATCCGTGGACTGATCCTGCACCACCCGTTCTTCGGCGGGAAAGAGCGGTGCGGATCTGAGATCAGGCTCGCGAACGACCAGGTTTGCCCTCCCGTAGTCACCGACGTAATGTGGGATCTGTCTCTTCCCGTCGGCGTTGATAGGGATCATGAGTATTCGAATCCGACGGTGGGAGATGGATCTGAGAATCTGGAGAAATTTGGACGGTTGGGATGGAAAGTGATGGTGATTGGAGGAGAACTAGATCCGATGGTAGATTGGCAGAGAGATGTGGCGAAGCTGATGAAGAAGAAGAGAGTTGAAGTGGTGGAGCTATTTAACGGCGACGATGGTCACGGTGCTGAGATCATGGATCCTTCTAAGCGTAAAGCTCTGTTTCTTTCCATCGGAAGTTTCGTTTCTTCCTCCTCCTCTGCTCCGTAACCGTTTTTTTTGTTTTCTTTATTAATTTAATATCAAAGGCCCAATTGATGATTACATTACAAATTAGTAAAACAAAGAGCCTAATACATTTAGGCCCATATCATTCTATGTTCAGTACCCCATATTATAAGAATTTATCACTAAAAAATCAAGTTCTACCAGTCACTTTTTAACAACATTGCTAAGATTTTCTCAAAATCCTTAATTAAAAAAAAAAAAAAAAAAAAAAACCGAAAAAGAGATTGATTCTTAATATATCAAAAATTTAACTAATAAATAAATAAAAAAGTCACAATAAAAAAATTGTAAAAAGTAAGATTAGAAATTTACAATAATAACAAGCAACATAAACGTTAAGGTTCCCCAGCAGCCCCATAAACGTTAAACGTCTCTTGGTTTGTCGGCCAAGGCATATAAATGTTGACGACTGTCAGTACGACTGTGTTTGTTTCGCATCACTGTCAGCCAAGACGTAGCACGTGAAGGTTACTTGGTTAAAGTCAGACCTCGCCACAAACTAAGGCCCAATATATGGCCCATCACATGCATTTCTATCTTTATGTACACTTAATTTATCTATACGAGTACACTTAGGATAAAAAAAACAAAAAAAATGACATATATTCATGTTGTCAAACAGACCAACTTACCTATATAATTAAAAAAAAAAAATTAAACTTCTCTAAACCAATGGTAACAATTATAAAAGAATAAATGATTAACTCTTTCATAAGTAAACTTCCTTAAAAAAATGGTAACAATTACTAAAGAAATAAATGATTAACTCTTCCAATATTTTAGGAAACTATATTAACTATAAAAGATACATTCCTATATTTTATGAAATTATATTAATTACAAATAATAAATTTAAATATTTGACATACCGTCACTATAAAAAAATTACAGCCAATAAGATTACAAAATGAAAATTTTAAATATTATAATAAAAACAAAATTATTTCTATTAACAATTCCTTGAATTTTATAGTTATTAGAATTTTATAAAATAATAAGATAGTTTTGCAATTAATAAAACTTATCATTTAACAAGATTTCCATAACGAATGTATCTAATTAATTTCTAATAGTAATATGAAAATAATTTAACTTTAATTTAAACAGATGATTTATTTTAAGAAATCTTGAAATAAATCAGTAATTAGTTTCCCAAATATCTAAAATTTAGGGATTATTTCTAAAACTAACCTTATACATATACTCTCATCGGTTTAATAGGACTTGCAAAATCTAGACAATTTATTCATTATCCAAATCTAATCATCCATATAGATTCTAACATATTGTATATGCATTAACTAAAAAATAAATAAGATTTTTAAAAATTTTATATAGATTTTTGTTGTTTTAAACGTAAAAATAAAAAATGTTTAGCCTGACTCTTTCCAGTCTATAAATAGAGAAATCGATTTTTTATAGATTTTTCTTATTTTTTCAAATATATGATGTGAACAGTCTTTATTAAAATGACACTATAAGCATTATGTATATGGAAAATAAAACAAACAATACGTAAAATTTTATAACATGAGTATCTTGAAATTTGTTTTTAAGTCATCATTATCTTTAAAAAGTCTATAAAATTTAGAAACAGGACTACCCCGAAAAATACCACATGAGATTAGAAAATTTAGATAGCAACATTAAAATTTTAAATTCTTAATAATTTTGGTAAGAGTTAATTTAAGAACATATAATTTGTAGAATTCAGCTATTTTTGGATAATAAAAAAAACAGATAATGTTTTTAAAAAAATATAAAGAAAGTTTGTATAATTTCCATTAATTTTGTAGTAATTTTGTAAAAATTAAATAATCAAATGGAAAACATGGATATCCCGTAGAAGCTTTTTTTTTTTTTTGACAATTAAATACGGATATTCTTTTCCTAATCTCTTATTCGTTGGACTAATATAAATATTTTTCAAACGAATAATAATTAAAAAAA
>NC_025686.1:26096297-26142315 GCF_000633955.1 Camelina sativa | reverse complement strand
TCCAGTCTATAAATAGAGAAATCGATTTTTTATAGATTTTTCTTATTTTTTCAAATATATGATGTGAACAGTCTTTATTAAAATGACACTATAAGCATTATGTATATGGAAAAGAAAACAAACAATACGTAAAATTTTATAACATGAGTATCTTGAAATTTGTTTTTAAGTCATCATTATCTTTAAAAAGTCTATAAAATTTAGAAACAGGACTACCCCGAAAAATACCACATGAGATTAGAAAATTTAGATAGCAACATTAAAATTTTAAATTCTTAATAATTTTGGTAAGAGTTAATTTAAGAACATATATTTTGTAGAATTAAGCTATTTTTGGATAATAAAAAAACAGATAATGTTTTTAAAAAAATATAAAGAAAGTTTGTATAATTTCCATTAATTTTGTAGTAATTTTGTAAAAATTAAATAATCAAATGGAAAACATGGATATCCCGTTAGAAGCTTTTTTTTTTTGACAATTAAATACGGATATTCTTTTCCTAATCTCTTATTCGTTGGACTAATATAAATATTTTTCAAACGAATAATAATTAAAAAAAAATATTATATAACAAAAATTTACATTCGATGGACACGGGATGTCCAAAATATACATGCCTATGTTCCTCATTTATAACTTATCTTTAAGAATGAACCATATAATATATAATAAGAATAAAGAAGTCAATTAATTTTGTAAAATTTTTATTATAACATATGATATAAATATACTATTAATTATATTTATATTTATGTTTGTTCTATACGAGAGTTTGAGAATGTATGTTTTTGATCGAAAATACAAATTGGTCCCATATTGAGAATGTTTTCTTTTATGCAACGGAAATTTGAGAACGGGTGTAGGACATGATGGAACATGATAAAACGGAAAGAGAATTACGTCTACCCCTAAATATTTGCATTGGTCTCAAACGGGTTTTCATCGTTGTTAGCGGTTATATATTTGATTTGATAGCTCACTAATTTAATAGAATCTAACCAATCATTTGTCTGATTTAGTTTGTTATCAGTCCAACCATTATGTTGTTCCGAATTTTAAAATATTGGTGAAACCATTATTATTTTAAATTTTCAAACATTAATAAACAAACCAAAAAAAGTCAAACTAAAATCTAAATTAGTATGAGTTTGATTATGACTACTAAAATAAATTAGTTTATAAGCATAACCCCGCACGTACGTGCGGCTCCGAACCTAGTTTTATTTAAATTGATTTAAAATTGTAATTTAGTTTTTTAGTTACGTTACTTCTTTAGATACTTTTTTTCCACTTGTTGGTTGTTCATGGAACTGTTCATTGATAACACTAGCACGATGGCGCAGTACTATATAATAAAGAAAGGGAAAGATAAAAGAGCACGTTTATAGTCAAGTTATACTAAAAGAGTTTATAATTGCTTCATCTTAATATTTTATTCAATAAACTGTTCATGATAACACTAGCTACATGTACTCACATTATAATTAAGAAGAAAACAAAAACACATTTATCGAGCTTTAATGGAGATATGGCGGAATGAACAACTACTGTTCATGTGGAGTCATTACAGAAAATTATTAAGATGGGCCATACTTTTTGTTCTATATACATTATGTTTCTCTTTGTCTTTACCCTTTTAATACAAAACACCCGGTCATATACAATGCATTAGAAATGTTCTTAGCAAAAAAAAAAAAATGCATTAGAAATGTGTACTGCGAGGATATGGTTAAAGTGGTGTATAACTAATCTAACGATAACTTAGCTGAGATGGTTAGATCTTAAAGCACGTTTAATTTTAATAACTACATAAAGTTATATTGTTTTATTTCTAAACTACTAAAATGTACATTTTAAATAAACTGATCAAATCAGTTGATATAAGGATGAAAATTTTGATATTTGAAAATATAATTTGATAACACAGAAGGAACATATAACATAACATAAAGGGGTCCGTAGTTATGTTAACTCCTAGGGCCACTGCCTTTGTGCCGCGGGTATATGCAACATAAATGTATAAGATTGTTTCTCAGCTCTCTAGCTCTCTTGTCACGGTCTTAGACATGCCTTTTATTGCTGTAACGATATCTCCCACTTATTGTCAATGACTGTCAGAATCTTATCTTCAAAGACGATAAGACCTAAAAATATCTATGGTTTGATGTATCAGCATAGCTACGAATGTGCAACTCTTTGTCTCCAATAGGATGTTTGAATTTGAAACTTTGTAGAGCATGTTAATTGTGTTTACGTGATTTTTGCAATGGGTGACAATAAAAACAATTTATATTAGGAGAACGGCCACATAAACTCGAAAATAGAAAGGTGTGTACGTATTTGGATTGGAGAAGACCTGACAAACGTGGGCTTTTTTCTGATATTCCGTAAGCTGGTGGTGTTTTCCCGGCCTCAACATCAGGTTTATATATATGAACTTAGTTTATTTGTCCTGGAGAATTCTTGATGATGATATATGTACAAGATTAAGTGTTCAATTTATTACCATGCATTGATGTTGTGGTTCCAGTGGAAATTAAGAAACGATGTTGATAGGTTTTTAATGGGGTTAGTTGACGTTGAGCTGTAGAGTCTAATCTTTTGTATCTGATGTGTGATCCTATGTCCGAATATAACAAATTTTAGTTAAGAAATTTTCATTAAAGAGTCTTTCGATATTTAAAGCATATATATAATATATGCATGAATGTGGATAGCTTTTTGATCAAAATTGGATTTGTATTTTGACTGATTGTAAGCTCGTATATATGTCTGGTTTTTGTTAATTACTTTGTTTATGTAATCTTTGTTTTCCGGTCCGGATGATCAAACGAATTGTTTAAATAAATGATTCACGTTGACACAAAATAATCAAAAGCCTTTAATTTGTTTTCTAATCACTCTCTCTCGCTCTCTTCTAACTTTGTTCGACAAGTTTGTTGCTGACAACTTTTTTTGTTTTTGGTTTAGATGACACTGTTGCTGACAACCTGTTTGTTCTTAAGCCGTTCTGAGAACTCTTGAAGAGTGTTCTTGTCAGATCTGTACTGCTTCTGCGTGAACTCAAGAAACATGGACCATGTAAAGTTAGGGTACACTCTTTGACCGAACTCTTCTAGTAGCTTCTTTGGTGGCTCCACCACTTTGTCCTTTTGTGGACATAAGAAAAATGCTATCGACTTCCTTTCCCTCTCGCTGTTCACCACAGCCCGGTGCAAACAACTTTTGTATATTCCATTCGTCAACGCCTGTATATACATAGACAAACTTGGAATTAAAAATAAACACAAATTGTCAATATTCGTTATTACAAAGTTTCTTTATCAGGGAGAAAATTTTTATACGGTTATTAATAACTCGATTCTACAGTCGATACCTTTCCACATTATATCTTCTATGTGTGTATGTTATCTTTATATACATGTAACGCTCCAATCATCCTATCTATTGCGACCCACATCTCAAACACTAAAGATGACAAAGATGATGTTGATCTTGCATGTAAGTTAAAAATCAAGTATGTCCAATGATGTTTCAGCAGAAATATCCCCAAACCAAATGCACTAAAGTGATATATATATATATATATCAGTTCTCTATATATATGTTCTATATAATATCTATTAAAGGTATAGGATATGATTTCTTTCTATTTATATATCCAAAAAATATACACATGAAAATGCGCAAATATATAACCCTCCCACCATCCCACGACAACCGACATATTAACACTAAATATGTGTTTTTTTTTTTGTCTTTAGTCGCATGGTACATATACTACTCTCATCATCATGAAACTTTTCTGGATCAAATAAGCTTAGCTAGATATGAATCTATTTAAATAATATTTCGTAAAAGTTGAATGCTTTAGGTGATCTAGATAAGTTTTCAGTATATACCCTACCATATTGTCATATAAAACAAGATATTACAGTATATAATATATTTTAAATTTTTTTTTGGTTTGTGACAAATTTGTATATACATGTTCCCTATGTAAGAAAAAAGTTAGTTTTACCATGAAGGTGTCGCCGATGTTAACGACGAATGATCTGGGCTTTGGAGCGATGGATCTCCATTGATTCTCCACGAAAACCTGAAGACCACCAACTTGGTCCTGATCAAGTATGGTTAGAGAGGTTGGGTCGTTGTGAGGACCTGTCCCTAATGTTAGATTTGGCTGCTTGTACGGCGGATAATAATTCAGCCTGAGTATTGAGTCGTTATCTTCGTAAAACTCTCTGAAATAGCGTCTGTCGATCCCTAGACTTATTCCAAGAAACTCCATGATCTTTAACGAGAGAGTGTTCATCACCTCTGCGTATTCTTGAAATGCAGTTCTGCATGGCATAATCCCAATAGTTTTTGTTGTCTATTATTATTTGGCTCAATCATGCATTCGTACTATACATGAATACTCGTGGAATCTCATTAATGTATTAACTATTATACACTGAAAACAAAAATCACTGTCACTTACTTTGATTTGTGCCTTTCGACATCACAATATTTTTGTCGTTTTAAAATAATTACTTTAAACCCAATACTATAATTTAACCTACACTCCACCTATACTCCATCTATCTCATTATAATATCAGTTTTTTTTTAAATAATGCATACTAAGAAGTAACAAACAAAGAACTATTAAAATTTCTATAGCCGTTATTAATATTTTTTATAATTTCTATATGTAATTAATAAGCAAATGTAAAAATTATAGAAGGAGAATCTTTTAAAAATCTGAATTGAAATTAATTCAAAACAAATTTTTTTTATAATATAGTATGACACTACGTACTCCCATTATTGATTAATAAGGAGTAAAACAAAAACTTTAATTTTTAATATATTGAATTTGTGTTAAAGAAAACTTTAAACCAAACTTATAATGAAAGGAGTAATATATATACTCATTAATTACTCAATACTACTAGTCTATTATTGTTAAGAAAAGGAGTAATATATATACTCATTAATTACTCAATATATATTACCCAAACTCTTCGTTTAAGTCACCCATTGACCTAGAGATGTAATCTTTAACAGTTTCGGTGCCATTCTTGAGCTTCTCCTCGGCGGAGAACCTAAACGAAAGCGTTTCTTTCCAAGGAAGCTGTGAGTAGAATCTTCCGACAAAGCTATCGGAATAACCGGAGATCTCACCCCACTCCCTCTTCACCTTCTGCTTCTCGGAAGCCGGCAAGTTGAAAAACATGTCCATACACTTGTAGGCACGTGACAAAATCCCCTCGTGAACTCCATGGTTTGTGACGATGAAGAACCCGTGCATCTTTGCAGCTTCGGACACGAGCCTAGAAGCTCGAGACGCCAAGATCTGGTTGTCTTGGCCGGAGAGGAAACTAGAGATGTCGATGATAGGGACTTGGAGCTCTTTGACGTCGGTGGAGGGTTGCTCTTTGTCGGGCCATATGAATTCTATTGGTATGTTGTTTGGTTGCTGATTTATGACCTTTGCATCGAAACCTATATGAGGAAGATTTGAGATGGATTTCATATAGCTGTTTGCTTATATAATTTTTGGTGGAATTAAATTGGAAATGTATGGTAATAACTATTACACTTTCAAGGCTTTCTCTTGACTCTTGAGTCGTCTTATTATATAAGTTGAGAAGACATTTATAGGAGTGGGGATGGAGAGCAAAGTTAATACGGAATTTAGATAAAATACTTTGTCATATTATATAATACTAGAATTTGTACCCGCACACGTAGGAGATTTTAATTTTAAATATTTTTTATCAATAGAAATTGTTGAGCTCAAATATAATTATTCCAACTTTTGAGAATAAATCTATATATACTAAACTTACTTTACTCAGTGATATACAACATATATATTTTTGACGATAATATTTATTTGTTATATTTATTTACGATTTTACGTGGGATTTTAATTAATTTTTTATCAGTAAAAATCATTGAAAATGAATATAATTTGAAGATTATAATATTGTCGACAATCTTCTGACTTTTTATAGTTTTATCTTTATAAGAGTTCATTCCATATTCATATCCCATGAAAACATAATTTTAAAAGTTTTAACGTCAATGTCGATCGTTGACCTAATTATAGAGACCATTTAAACATATCGATATCCTACATTAAATGCGAATATAAAAAGTTTCATGAACAGTTTTAGTGTTATGTCACTAGGTTGTCCTAATGCATCATCTGCCATAATAGAATTTTCAACTAAGTCAAGAATGTTTAAATGATGAAACGTTTAAATCCCAAATGAATATCTATTCACTAATCCAAAGTACATATTTTTCTAAAATCTCATATGTTATTTGCAGATGTTAATTTTGTGATGCAACCCAGCTTCGTCTTCTAAAAAAAACATATTGTACTTTAGATATATTGTTTTTGCAAATGTTTTGGGTTAAAAGCATTTGATTATATATATATATATATCATATTTGTTATATATGTTATATTTTTTATTTTTTTTTGTCAACCATATGTGTTAATTATAAAATTGTTGCTCCAGTTGATAATATACCTTATGAGATATGCTACACAAATCACATGCCACTTTTTGTAACCGCTTACATATCATTTTTTCTATATTTCCTGACCATTGATTTTGTTTCTTTAGATAGATTATTTTTTCAAAATTCTTTTTCATAGTTTTCCCAAAAAAAATTGTGTCCGTTACAATATCTTAGTTTTAGATAAAAACTTTTAAATTAAGTTAAGTAATTAATCTTTTCTTTCTTATAAATAAAATTTGATGATAAATCGTTATGGTATATGTTTCTTAGAAACTAATGTTTCACTTCAATTTTATTTTCGTGTTTAGATTTTTAAAATACAATTACATAACTTTTTTTTACTCCACCATGCATTAAAATCTTACTTACATTTTTAAACTCATTAACCCATTCTAAATTTTGGAATATAATCATTTTTTGGTTATGATTTTAAAAATAACATTGTTACTAAAACAAATTTATAGTATTATTTTTACTATTTAAAAATTTTACATTTATTTTACTTAATTCATTTTTAGATAGTTATTATTTTTATTTTTACTAAAAAATTATATTATTATTTACACTATTTTAAAATTCAATTAATTTTAGTTAATTCGTTTTTTATTTATATTTACTATTATTTATTATAAGTAAGAATTATGCAATTAATGAATATTAAAAATAGTAAATTTTATGGAAAAAAAAATTGATTAGGTGGATGTTAATGTGGATGAAGGAGAAGTGAGCAAAGTTAACTTTATATATATATATATACTAGATTAGGACCGCGGGGCAAAATTATTTATAACTAAAATATTTAAATTATATGTTGTATTTGTTGGTTAAATATGCTATAATTATATAATAATTGTTAAATAAACCATATAATACCGCAATATAATTTATTTTTTACATAATATTTTTAATCAATTTAATCAGATATATCTATTCTCTAATACCGACAGTGTTAACAAAATAATGAAATGATATTTTACCTAGCCCTGTTAACAGAGCGGATATCCGCTTTTTTGAGATATCCGTATCCGTTTTATCCGTGATTTATTATCCGTATTTGTATCCAAAAATTTCCGATATCCGTTATCCGGATATCCACTAAAAATTTGATTATCCGCGGATATCCGTTTAATTTTTTGAAATAGAAAATTATGCATTTTGAACTAAAATACAGCGTATTTTGTATAAAATACCGTGTATTTTGGACAAAAATACTAGATATCCGTATATAAATACCGGATATCCGTAAAAAACAAATATTTGTTTTAAAATTTAGCATTATTCGTATCCTTATCCGTATATAATAAAGGATATTTGGGGAAAAACGGATATCCGTTGTTCGTTTTAAAATTTAGCACTATTCGTATTCGTATTCGTATCCGTTTTATTTGCTGTTTTACTATCCGTATCTGTATCCGTTTGCCCGGATATCCATTTTTCAGAATGGATTCGGATACAAATACGGATATCCGCGGATATCGGATATTAATCTTAGGCCTACACTTTTACCCTTGTAACACCGAATTAATGATATTTTTTAATTTATATAAATATCGATAAAACCCGTCCCGCTATATAACCTCATCCCGAAATATTTTAACTCATACTATATCATCTTTTGTTATATTTTAATATTTATTGTGTATCTATGGTATAATATTTATCATATTTAACTTTTTAAAAGTTTTAAATATTTTTCATATTTAACCTTTGAAAATCTTTAAAATAAAGACCGAAATAAACCAAATAAAAGTTTTTAAAGTTTGAATGTCTGATAAATCAAGCTTTCTACTCATTTTTAGTCGGAATCATTTTGGTTTATTTTATATTATGACTCTGAACATTGCCCAATTTTTTTAGAAGATGTGGGATATTGTACCGGTATATTTTTATTCATCTATTGAATAATATATGTCTGTTTTTAAAATTTTGTATTACATCATATGCAGGAAAAATAACAATTTTTATAAACTAAATGTATTATAGAATAATTCAAAATAATTTAAATATAAATTCCAATAAAAAATGAAAGGGAATCATATATTATTTGAATGAGGTAAAAAGATTTCTTTATTTTTTTAAATCTTACCTATAATTTATTTTGAAGTTTTGGTAACTAATATTAAAGTCAATGCATTAAATATCAAAACTTTTCAAAAAGTATTTTTGAGCAAAAACTGCTGCAAAAATAGTAGGATAGATGTGACATGTATTATTTCTATTATCTTAGTGAAAAACTAATCAAATAAATAATACTTTTGTAATCAAAATATGTAACATGATTTTTATGCTCGTAAGTTGTATTTTCATATATAGTGTTACTATTGAGATTCAAACCTATATAATAATTCCTTATTGGTTGACGAATTAAAAAGTAAACTAGGTACTAACCCGCAGTAGACCGCGGGCTGAACATTTTGTCTTTAAAAAATATGTAATAATATATTTGTTAAATAAATTATTTATAATAGTTTGTGATTAAAAAAGTTGGTTGATTAATTTTTTGTTTTGATGAAAAACTCTTCGTGCTATACTATTGTGTTATAACTAAATTATTGTATAAAGTAAAATTATTGTATTATAATTTTTGGAGAAAATGTTGATATGTCTCAAACAAAATTAATTAATTTTTTTAAAAATGTGTAAAAAATCTAAATGGCGTATTGGTTAATGTATTTAATAATAAGTAATAAGATAATAAGATGATTATTAATAATTATTTTTATACGCTCAACAGTTTTAGCCAAAGATTTGGGATTAGATCGATTAATTGGTTCATGTTTTTAATTTAAGTCCATTTAAGTCGATTAATTATCCATGTAACCCGTGATTTTGGGTGATTAATTTTGGTTGATTAATGATTAATAATAAGTAATAAGATGATTATTAATAATTATCGTTTATACCTTCAACAGTTTTAGCTTTTATTTAACTTTCTCTAATGGCAATTGAATGTAAATTTTTACACTTTTCAAGGTTATTTTTAATTTTGTACTTCTTTTTCAAAAATACCCATTTTTCTATGTCACTTTTTAAAAATACCCTTTAATGGTGTCCATTTTCAAAAATACCCTTTTATATATAAAATGACAAAATTATAAATCCTAAACCCCAAATACTAAATCCTAACACTTAAAAATTATATTCTAAATGTAAATTGGAACCCAAACCTAAAAAAACAAATTCTAAAAATTAATTTAACATAGGGTAATTGTGTAAAAGAGGGCAAAAATGAAAATATTCAAAAAGAGGTATTTTTGAAAAGGGGTATGTCAAAGAGGGCATTTCTAACAAATTCTCATTAATATAGTAGGATAAGATCTTATCTAATTAAAATCGCGTATTAAGTTTAAATTTCAAGAAAATAGCTTATTTTTTACGTTTTAAAATCAATATGTCAATGTGTTACCAAAAAGAAAAATCAATATGTCAATGTTGCTGGAAAAAAAAAACCCCAAACATGTAAAGCAAATTTTTATTTCTATTATGATAAAGTCTCTTTGCACTCAACTTTACATGGTAATCATTAATCGATGTTTAATTGGTAAAGAACTTTGACAAATTCATATTAGCATATAATCAAAAACAGAAGGAATCGCAATCTTCTGAAACAAAATATAGTTCTCGTTACTAATGGGAGATTTCGGTATTCTATCTTTGATAGCATCCTCGCAATTTCTTGGTACATCCTCAGCAATACTAAAATTTACATTAGCCTCTTTATAATCGTGCGATCGAACGCTCGCTAAAGCAGTGTGTAATGAATCTTTAGCATCGCCATAAAACTCGACGCAGAGGCGTAGCTCTGCTTCAATACTTGCATATCCCTTGCCCTTGAGGATATGTTCAACAATTCCTTTAACGTTCATAGCTTCTGCTTCAGCGTTCTTCGTCGATGCTATGATCAAACCTTCAAGGGTGGTTGCGGTTTTGCTTTGTGGATCTTGTGTAAGAGAATCGACGCAGAAATTGTATGTCAAGCCCGGTTCTATCACGGTTGCTTTCTTGCAAGAATCTTGAATGAGAGTTTGAGCAAATGCAAAACCATTCAAGAGAAGAGAGAACATAATCAATGAAACCAAAAACTTCATCTCTTTTATTTATTTTTATTTCTTTTGGAAGAAGTAGAGAAAATAAGATTGATTGATGATGAATATGTTCACTTTGTGTTGCAATTTATAGTAAAAGTGAACATAGAAGTTTATGGTAAGACTCTTTGACTATATTCAATAGATGTGTTGAATCATTAATTCAATAGTTAAACTCATAAATGAAGGTGTTGAAAAATGAAAAAAAAAAAATTGATGTGGACTAAACTATGTTGAATAAACAAAATTTGGGACCACTAGAACACATGGTGCATTATTATTGGTTATTAAAGTTCATTATATTTTTAATTCATTCTAACTATTTGACATGAATTATTTGAGGGGATTATATTGGTTTAGGATTTAGAAAGAATTTTAATGACATTAAAAGTTATGTAAAATATGTTGTTATTCAATCAAGACTTTTTAAAACTCTTTAAAAAATTTGGTGTTATTGGTTGTGGATTTGTAAAAAGTTATCTAAAATCTTGATAAATCTAGTCTTATTGGATTAAGAGTTTTATAAAGTCATTAAAAGTTTTATGTTATTCAATTAAAACAAAAGAATCTTGGATTGTTAATGAATTCAAATTTTGTGTTATTGGTTTAGGATTTTATATCATTTCCTTCATAACAAAAGTCATGAAAACTCTTTCATCAAATAGAAAGATTTTATGAAAGATTTTACAAGATTAGGAAACACAAATCAGCAAGATTTAAAATAACTTCCTAAACAATCTCTTATAGAATCCTTCATTTTTACTTTCTAATTTTCTATGATTTTAAAAATCAGCAAGATTTTTAAAAACACAAAGTCATTAAAATTCTTTCGAAATCCTAAACCAATACCCCCCTGATAGTAATCAAAGTTTTATTTTATTTTTGCTTTACATAAAAATTTATTGTTTTCATAGAGACTTGTTTCATTTTATTTGAACACTAGGTAGTAACCCATGCTACAGCACAGACAAAATATTTTTTTTTCTATAAAATTTAAATTCGTAAAAATATGTTAGAATTTTATTATTTTAAATACATAAATTAAGTATTTGTACAATATTGGTATTAAATCCAAATATCAGATTTCAGTTTGGTTTTAGTTTGGATTATTGTACGTATATAATCTAGACATATCTACTTTAGAAAGGGGAATATGTCCCCTCCTGTTCCATCCTTATTGTTCCATTCCATCTTGTTCCATGTATCCTCCCATTCCGTCTTTTAAATGATTACTCGTTAGACGATATTTATTAATAGAAATTGAGTAAAAAAATTAGACAGGATACCTGAATTCCCCGTTAAATACTTACTTTTATTTAGTTAGTTGAAATTATTCAAAAAACTATTTAATTGTTTTCAGAAATATCCAAAATTTTCAAAGTACTCGTTCCAAAGTGATGCAGCGCATCTCGACTCTTTTATATCTCTTATTTCTTTTGTGGGCTGTGCTTTATTATCTAGGCTTTATGTTGTTTCTTGGGCTTTAAGTTTGCTCTTTGATTATTTCCTTTTGCTATGCTTAGGGTTTTGTCTTTGAGACTTTAGTATTTAAAGCCTCCTTTGTGTAAAAGATCGAGATATACGTTTATTGAATAAAAACCTAGAGCTTTTCAAGCTTCTAATCTTCCTTGTTATCGGCATTCTCTGTGAATCAACGATTATCAAGATCCCTCGTTGAGCAGCTATTCTTCGGAATCAACGATCTTCGAGACAACTCCTTGTTTGGTATTCTTTGAATCAACAAACATCGAGTTTCTATCAAGCTTACGCTGCACCACAAAGTAACTGATTATATATCGCATAGTCAACTTTTTAAAAATATTTATTTTTGTATAAACAACATAATACACAATGACCTATTAACCACTAAGACTAAGATATCTTTTACGTACTATCTCGACATACAACATATTTTTGTATCTTATCCATTTTTATATTTGAAAGTTGAAATTAAATTTAATTATCCAAATTATGTGATCTCATCTTGTTTTTTGATTAGAAATAGTTTAGATAATTACTTTTATTGTTTGAATTACCCGTTCTCGTTTGTTACACGTTCTTTTCTATAAGATCATATTTTTTTATATAAATGACATCATTTACATGTTATTAAAAAAATGTTTCCTAAAATTTTCAAATAATTATTCCAAACTAGAGATTTTGTTCTATAAATATAGAGATGGTATAAGATAGGGCAATGTTTCTTGTACTTTTACTATTGCATAAAATGATTTTCCTAATAATCATAACTACTTAGGTAGCAAATATTCCTTACTTTTAGCATCTCTTTCACCACAAATATCACCACAAATATACTTTTCTTGAATTGTCAAGGATGTGATAGTCCATCCTTCGGGAACCTAAATCATAAGTAATAAACATAGTTTAGTCATAACTATATATAATCCTTTCCAACAAAACATAATTAAAAAAAAATCAAGTAACTTACAGAGACACATCGGGTAAATTCATCTCTATGGTTTCCTCGTGTATGATTTTCTATGTGTGCATTATTTTCACTTGAACCTCCAACTTGTTTTAAAAGGTTTGGTCATAGCAAGACTTGTGAATAACATTTGCAACTATTGTGATTTCAAAAGTGTATGCTTTTTGTGAATGGTTTTAATAGTGGGATGTTATGTTAAACTTTGAGGATGTTTATATATTTATAGCCATATGTAACTACTCGATGAAAAGAATATGCCAGATCCGGTGCAATATTCTTAAACAATAATAATGTATTACATTCGAGTTGCCAAAAAACCTTGGATTTAGATATATTTTGTTAAGATTGTGAAATTATTATTATGATAAATTTTAGAATTATTATTAATTATGTTCTTTTTAATTCTTATGTTCCTCCTAATTGTTATGGTAGGTGCTAATGTTCATTCATTCTATTATCTTTTTTTTTTTTTTTTATCTTTTTTTATATCTATATCCAAAACAATTAAACTATGACGCTCTCTTCTCTTAATCCGCCTTCGATTATTCATTAGCGCCTCCTGCTACTCAAACAGCTTTCTTTAGGAAATGCCGACATCTACTACTAATGGCTTGACATTCCAGAACAGGAAGTCATTTGAATGCCCGAAGTCTGCATCTTCTATTACATCTCCGAAAGAGTGAAAAGTCCCTTCTTGCCTGATGAGTTCTTCTTTCTTTTCTTGCTCCTCACAGTCAAGATCCCGCAAATTCTGACTGACTTGAAATTAATAGTCGTTTTATCTAATGATATGAGATGACGAGCGTCAGACAGAGAAAGATCAAAAAGTCTAGTCAAGAAGCTTAACGGTGAAGATGGAGAATGAATTGAATCTTTCACCCACCTCAATCCAACTAGCACTCTTGTGCCTCATCGATCTGCCTTCTCACTCCAGGAGAGCCATTTCGCCATTCAAAAAGAACTGTACACGCGCGTATGGATCATCCATTCATTTTTATTATCTTTTTTATTATCTTTGGATATAGATTTTATTATCTTTTTTTTTTTTTTCACAAACCGGTTTTCCATTCATTAATTGTGGTTTGGTACAGCAGTTGGGGATAATAAAACCGATTTTGCTAACGCATCGGCTTTACCATTTACTTCCCTAGATACAGAAACAAAAGAGACAGAATCGAAACGACGCGATAAACAAAGGATGTCATGGTGAATCCCGTGAAGCTCCTTGAAGGAGACCTCCCAATTGAGAGCTTTGATCAACTGAAGTGAATCTGAAGCGAACATAACTTTCTTGAAACCAAGATCGATGGCCTGGAGTACAAATTTGTCTCCTTCTTTTCCACACCCGGGTCAGGTTTTTTTAAAGAATTTAAACCGATTCAATAAATCGGATCTTTACAAAATATATGTGATTTTCTTTTTTGCAAATCTCATCCTCTTTATTACACAAATATTCTATCGGACTTGCTAACTTATTTATATCCCTAAATTATAGCAACAAATTAAAGATACAATCTTATTAGGCAAGATTCATTTAAGATATAAAACTCAAAAATGTAATATGTCCCCATTAACTACCTTTTATGGGATAAATCTTAATTGATAATAAATGTTAATATTTCTCACAATAAAATCGAATTAAACTCTAAATTTTCTGTGACTAATTTACATACTATGGAGAAAATTAACATAATTTGAGTTAAATACAATGACATATTCCTTATCTTCACGTATTATTCATTATTTCCTATTAATTCGTAATTGTATGATTAGCAAAGATATTTTCCTTGCTCACCAATTTCTTTTACGATTTGAATCACAACTACTATTATCATCACCATTAAACTCTATAAATACTAAGGTTATATTTTAACGAAAATGCACAATCTCAAACGAGCATTTAGCTTAGAAACAAACCAACCCTTAATATTCCAATGGCTGCTTTATATTTGTTTATTGGTTGTTGATTTGTATTTTACATAAGTCCACGTCTTAATTGTTTTTGTAGATGAGTCATTGTTTCAGATTTTTAGCAACTATACTAAATAATTTTTTCTTTTCTTTCTAGATGGCCAAATCGTTAACATTGGGGAGTGGACTTGCTTAAAGAGAACAACAATCCAACTAATAAATCGATATTTATTTAAGAGTTGAAAAGTGAGTTTTCTAGAGTACTTTTATTTTTATATAGCATGCCTTAATTTCTGGTTTAATCGCATAAGAAAATCTCAGATAATGAAAAGAGGAAGATGATGTTATATAGCATGTCTTGCTGTTGTTCAAAAAAAAAAAAGAGGATGATAATAAGAAGAATCAAGGTTGATGATGGAGAATTATATTTTCTTTTCCAGGTCAAGATGACAAAATTGGGTTTTTTCCCTGTTTTTTACATGTAAGTTAAAAAATATCAAATCAATAACGCAAATATAAAGCACATTAATGCCAAATATGACTCTCTTTTTTATTACTTCCTAACATTTTCTTTGGTACAATTAGAACTTTAGAAGGACGTACACAGAAATGAAAATAAAAATAAGCAGTATAAGGGATTCTCTTTATTTAGCATTACTACCAGTCTTCTGAAAAATTTATGAACATTACTTTGATGTTCAATTTATGTCACAAACAAAGCTATGCTATTTTTAATATGGGATAGTAAATTAATAGGGCTAATATGTATTTTATCAAAACTAATATTGACAATTCCTTTTAAATTTTATTCTTATTTTTTTGTGTTCGTAAACAAGTAAAACAAAAATCACTAAAAAATCATTAGTATGGGGTACAAAATTCTAAATAAATAAATATACATATATATATATATATATATATATATGTTAGATTCAGTAAAAACTAACATATATATATATATATGTTAGATTCAGTAAAAACTAATTCTGTTATTTATTATAGTTCAATATATCTAAATAATTATAAAAACAATAAAACTATGTAGCAACACAACTTAAATTCTGAATTTTAAAAAATGAATGAAGATACACCTTAAATTATAAAGTCAGCACTATAACAAATAAGTTAGATATATATAGCACTATAATTGTGGACCTCATCTCCTATAGTAATAACTATATATGTATAGTTAGTTTTATCAAACTGAGATTGTGCAAATATATTTAGTATGTCTTAGCAAACTAAACAAAAAAAATTAAACTTTTGCAACAAACTAAATTTGATAATGTAAAAAAAAATGGCCCGTGGTGTACCACGGGGTAAATCCTAGTGATTCTTTAAATTTGGAGTAAGATTATATTGTTACGAATAGGAAAATTAAATGTTGTCAAAAAAAAAATTAGGAAAATTAAATCTTAGAATATCTTCTATTAATGAATAATCATAACTCCAATGACATTTTTTACAAAACTAAGGTTAGTTTTATGACTTTTCTTTTTAATAGTAGGGATGAACATTGAGCTTCCTCAAAACAAATATATGATTGCTCCACTTTAGAACTGTCTCGAGCATTTCTAGCTAATTGCTTAATTCGTTTTATTTAGCTAAGCTGCATATTTGGATTGGATTCATGAAAGTTTTTTTAAAAAATAACGATAATTACTTTCTTTTTATTTTGAATCCACTGAACTCAGAATTTCAAATCAAAATTTTCTATTTCAAGGATCCAAAAAACAAAAATCTTAAACAAAAAAAAAAGCTCTTTTACCTACTGCTCTCCTAGTATATTTTTTTCTTCTTTATGTCTCAATTTTTGTTGTACAAAATCTTTAAATAATTATTTACACTACGATTTGAAAATTAAAAAATTTCATATGAACTATACTTCACCCCTTTTGAAATTAATAAGACACTAGATTTGGACCTGTGCTATAGCACGAGTTTAAATTCTTTTTATATTATTGTTTTAAAAGTTTTTTTGGATAATATATTATGCAATAAAATCATATGCTAAATATGATGGCTTGAAAAAAACATCTATTTTGTAAGTTTTATATTGTTAAATTTGTAATCTTATGTATGAGAAATGGTTATGTTTGTTGTTTGTTTTTATTTTAATTTTTGAACATGTTTGGTGAAAGTTTTTTAATATGACTCGTGCTTAGGTAAAATTTTATTTAAAACTGCAAAATAAGATCTCGGAAATCACGATTAAGTGTGATAAATTACCAAGATTTTATTTCTTTTTACACCTAACAATATATTTTTATGTCTAACATTATATATTTTATAACAATATGGAATATTAAAGTTTTTATTTTGGCAATTATATAAATCATTGGAATATTCTTGAGGATTCTTTGGGATATTCTTAAATGTATTTATGTAGCCCATAAATTGACCAATTAATCCATGACCTTTTTTGTAACTAACCTATATTTAATCTATATAACCTATTTTGTAACCAACTTGTGAAAGTTATATAGTCTATAAAAAAAATTGTGTACTTCCATATAATTACGAAAACATATATCATTAAACACACTATTTTGTATATGAAATCTACTACACAATATCTTAAACAAGAACTTATATCCGATTAAAGTATTTCTATTTAATTCTTTGTTAACTTTATTTTCTTACAAAATTGTTCTGGTTATATATTTATGCGTTCTCAAGCATCTCGTTCTGAGCAGTAATTACGTGTCACAAAGGAGGAACATGTCATATGCATCAAGATATTAAAAAGCACATGTCACCTTCTTCATTGTTTCAATCTCACATTGGCATCAAGATATTAAAAAGCACATGTCACCTTCTTCATTGTTTCAATCTCACATTGGCATCAAGATATTAAAAAGCACATGTCACCTTCTTCATTGTTTCAATCTCACATTTCATTCCCTTCACAGCCTCCACCATTTCCTTATGGGAAGCAATAGTCTGTTAAGAATTTTTAAGAAAGAATTAACATGTCCTCTTGAGGGTTTAGTGAATCTTTTGTGCGTTGACTCAAGCCAACTCCATCCCCAAAAGACTTACATATTGTATTCGAGACTTCGTCGTTTTCAGAATCTCAGGGAACTACAGTAAAACCTCTATAAATTAATAAGGTCGGGACAAAGAAATCTTATTAATTTATAGAGGTTTTAATTTATCGATAATTAATTTATCGATAAATTAATAAAATATTAATTTATGAAAAGATTTTCTTATTTTTATAATTTTATATTACAAAATAAGATATGTACTTTTGTTATCATTCACATTTTTAAATAATATTTTCAATTTATAATCTTGGTTATCGTAATAGGATGAATGTTAATTGTTTACTAGATTATCTAAATAAAAATGATAAATGTTAGAAGTTTAGAGTTTAGAAGAAATTGCTACTAATATCCTTCATGGTAATGATGAAATCGAAAAAGATATTGCAGTACCTTAAGAACCAGTTTCTAAAGAAGCAGTTATCACATCTAGGACTCTCCACAATTTTTGAATGCAATTTAAGAAGATAACAATGAAAAAGATTAGAGATGAGCTTCAACAAAAATACAAATTCAAGAATATGCAAACAACAATAGAGTTATATTTCACTAGATTTTCTTAGATAGGTAAACAACAAAAGAGTCATATCTCACTAGATTTTCTTAGATATATATGTATATATATTAGTTTATTTAATTTATTAATTTATGATATTGATGGGACTATATTTTTACATAGGATTTCTAAAAAATTTATTATCTTATTATTTTATCGAAATATGTCATTTTTTACACCGGCCCAACTTGGGACCGGAAAAATTTATTAATTTATAGCGATTATTAATTTAAAGAGTATTAATTTATAGAGGTTCTACTGTAGTTTGCACCTCCACGATCCACTAATAGAAGATTTATTACTTTATTAGAGAAAACTGAACGAAAAAAATACATGAGATACGCGAAATTTAAGAAATGGAATGATATAAACTAGCTAATAAAAGAATAAAGAATAAATAACTGTTTTTTCTCTCTCGCCATAGGTGATTTTCCCCTTACCACCGTTTCATAGTAAAACTCTATTTTCCAGTGCTTTTGGCCGGCGTCGGCTTCTCCGGCGTCGGCCACCGTTGCTTGTTTTAATCAGTTGTTTGTACTTCATCTAAGTACTATACAGTTTTAGATTTTCAGTAATTAAAATGGCAAATCGAGATTATCAAATCCACGCAAGTTGCCTCTTTGCGTCGATGGTGTTTCAGGGACTGAGTCCATCATCTAGTTAACAGACTCTGGCCGCGTCATTGGATCCATCCTTGATTTGGTTCATCTGTCAGTTCATTGGAATTTCACTAATCAATATAACAGATTTATCTCATATCTATTGTTGTTCCTTTCATATAATATCGATTCAAAGGAATCGTGATGTCTTTCTTTATAGAAAGTTTGTTTCTGGAGTGTTCGCTCGCTACCGGTGGAGTTTCCAGGTATTAACCGGTGAATGTCCTCTTACCCAATGGTATGGAAGTTCTACATGGGTTTTTGATCCTGGAATCAATGGAGGAATCAGTCAACTGGATGGAATCAAAATTTGTGATCTTACAATAACGATGTCAGATGATGGTGATCAACGTGATGCTTCCTTATTACCCTGGTTGAAATATTTCATAAGTTGTGAAATATATAGTTCTACATTCAAGGTGGAAACTTTCTTTGAGAATGGTGATGGTGATAACTTTTCATGGACGGAAGTCTTTCTTCTACCGACACGAGTTCTTTATTTTATTAAATTAATTTGTCTTTGGTATAAACCTAAGCCCAAACGAGATGTGAGCGTGATGGGAAGGCAAAGGACGGCGGGTGTTTGTGATCGTGATGTTATCTCTTTCCCTCAGTTGGAAAATTCTACTTCTGTGAAAAGGGTGTTCATGGTCATTAATTGGTAACGTTGCGTAAGGCGATTTCAGCATATCGTATTGAGTTTCAAAACACAAGAGTCATTTGAAGCAACAATTCTGTTTTTTATTTTAATAAAAGTAATGCAAAAAGCATTTTGGAGTTTCGTCTATACGATGATAGCCAATTACGAGTTGTGAAAGAGAGATATAACAGCTTTTTCTGTTAGCCTATAAGGCTTCCGATTGGCAAGCATGGTCAATTCCACTCTTTTACCGAAATTAAGTTTAATTTTCTTTATTTGTGTCAATGGTTGTATAAGAATGATTCATGTATTTTGTAAAACTCTTAATGATATAATATATTTGATTTGCCGAAAAAAAAAAAAAAACCTAGCTAATATAAACAAAAACAAAAATGGGCTTTATATATACCTTATGGGCCTACTTAATATTTGGGTTCAATACAACAGAAGTTGTAATTGTAATTTTGAAGCACGTTGTTGTCTCATAAAAACAATTTCCCTGGGAGGGGGGGATCATTACTGCCGTTTATGTCTCCAGAACTTAAGTCATGTATCTTTCAAAGAACTTATTAACTCCATACATTGGTACGTTTTTACGTTTCCTGGAATTGTATCAATGTCGATCTAACCAAGTTCTTAAAACTTGTAACGATTCCAACTTATAGCAATTTTCACTATCTTTAATATTAAGTTTGAGTTAAAACAATGCCAATTTCTAACCAAATCTTGAAATAAATTAACTTACTGATTTGGAAGAAACAGCTTGTGGGCACAACAGTTAAGACATAGACTCAAAGAGGAGACATTTACATGAAATATATTCAATTCTGCAAGAGTTATGTTTCATTATTAGAATATGGACCTACTCCTTATAGAAGCTACTCTGTTGATTTAGTAGCACATTAATGTTGCCACTCTGCAATACGGAAAAAATATATGATACAACAACATTAATTCCTCTTTGAACTTTTCTTTCCACTCTGCAAATTATTACGTTCTTACGATTTCGCTCACTCGGCATTTAATTGTAAATACGGTATCACAAACAATCATTGCATTTGTTTTCAAAACCAAACAATCAGAATACTAATTCACCGTTGGATTTTTATAAGATAAGAAAATAACAAATACTATATATAAATTGATGTGATTTGAATTGGTGATTACCACTAGGAAGGAATCTTGGCGAAAACATATCTAAAATGGTCCATATATAGAAGTTGTGGTCCTTTTTTTTTTTATAGATGATAGCAATATTGCAGGATGTTGCAATGATGCATGTTTATAGAGACTGGAAAATTCCAGGAACGTAAACTGAGATCTTACCTAATTAGTATGAGACTGGAGAGACAATTGATCTCATTGGCTCTTTCCTCCTCTTCTTCGTCTTGTTTGCTTTAAGCACAATCTTTTGAAAAAAAATTCAGTCCTTTTCTCTGTTCTTTGTTTTTTGCTTTGTTTTAATTACAAGGACAACTCTAACGTGGGACGTACAATGACCATACCTATATTAAAAAAAAAAAAATTCATGTGATTCGTATTGGCTACATTCACTTAAATAATACCATGTTATGGTCCAGTCTCTACTCTCCCTTTATTAATATACATTGTACACAATGTATCATTCTTTAGTAGTACATGCGCACTACATATATGGGCTGTTTTTGTTTTTACTTTCACTGCTAGCTGAAGTTATTTTACTGTTTATACATACATACATACAATCTAAGGACGAATAAATGATATATGTATCAATCAGTATGAATAGAACTGTCGCATATTAAATACATACGAGTGATGACCAAACAACGGTCATTTGGGTCAATGTGAATAAGTAGAGTAGTAGTCGTACTATACCATCTAAGTACTGATTTTTTCACATCACATTTATTGATGGATAAGATCATAAATATTGTACTTGTTTAATGATCACTGGATATTAAATTATGAGAAATCAAGTCAAAATGAATTTAAGGATAAAAATTTGAAAGGGAGGAGGAGGAAGACGTCATGGTTTGAAACATAAGGGTCACGATTGAAGATCCCCTCGCTGTTTGTTTGGTAACACCGCCATGGAGTTTGTGTACGAATCTTATTGTAGTTTGAGCTTTTGAATAAATTAATGTTTGTGGATTCTTTTATAAAACAGTGGTGGTGTAGTTGCGAGAGTCTGACATTGTTTGTGTAAGTTGTAACTATATATATTATTATTTTCTTTTTACATGATTAAGAAAAAATATATATATATAAACTCCGAAATATGCAAGTTATTGTAGAATATGGTCCATTTCTTTTTTTATAATTGTTACTTGTGAGTGATATAGACTAACAGCGAAAGATATATTTATGATCGGTAAGACTGCTAACAAAAATACAAAACAAAACTGTGTCACTGTGTCGTTGTCAAAATAAAAACGGACACACATTTTGAAAATTTTGAAGTATAACGCGGTTCAAGCTGCATGTAATTATATATTGCACTACTCATGTCATGGTCGAGCTAGATATGTAATTTATAGTCTTCCAACATAAATATATACATCATGTGATACCGACGGAATACTAAACATTTACGTATATTTCAAAGACGCCAAAACCTGCAGGGCCCCTACTTGCCTTTTATAACTAAAAACATTTTTCTTATTTTCATTAGAAATAGCCTTTTCTTTATTTATTTTTTTCAAAATATTCATTGATTTTTCATTTGACAAATCTCTCCTAATTAAAACTCTACGAAAATATAGTTGACGAAAAAAAAAAAAGCCTACGAAAAATATTATTTACGTATTTATTTATACGGTCTCAATCTCATGGATCCACTTTCTCTCTCAGCTTCAGCTATATAATTTTTTTTACTTCTTCATATTTCTACTTCTTCCTCCTCAAGTCACACACAAAACCAGTTCAACAACTCTCAGAGACTACAGAGCTCATTCTTAAAACGGTAAAAAAAAATACAAAAATGGGAAGAGACTGGTCCTGGCTCGGCGGAGGGAAGAAGAAATCCTCAAGCAAGTCAAAGAAAGAAGAAATCAAAACACCACCACCGCCGCCACCACCATCAACTCTCGCCGAGAATACTGCAACGGCGGCTGGTTGTATGAGTGCTGTGTTCAACAACATTTTCGATCTTCAACATTTACAGTTTCCTATTAACCACCACCATCTTCATCTTCCTAAAGGTACTAACCATCTTCTCATTACTTCTTTCAAACTTATTTTACATTACATAATCTGATTCTCTGTTACAATAATAAATCAAATTCAGGTGTAGATGCTCCAAGAAACAGCTTCGAATCAACGGAGGAGGAGACTACATCTTCACCAACCAGAAAAGATGGAAATCTAAATATCTCTGTAAGTGAATAATAAAAAACTTATCTATCCAACTCTGTTTTTTTTAATATAAGCTTCTTGGGTTACTAAAAAGTTTCTTCCTTTTTGACCATAATCATAATTTTTACAGATGGGTATCAAAATCAAGACCAAACCACAAGCAAGATCATCAGTTACATCAACTGAATCATATTCTCCGAGCATAAAGACACCAACTTTGGTTGCTAGACTCATGGGTCTTGATCTTGTTCCTGACAATTACAGATCATCATCTCCTACTCCATCTTCTTCATCTTCTTCTACCTTAATCGATCTAAAGACAACAACAAGATCTTCTCACTCCAAGAAACACAGACATTACTCTCTCCAAAGAAACTCTATAGACGGAGGCACACGTTCTCTTCCCGAGACTCCGAGGATTTCACTCGGGAGACGATCCGTTGACGTCAACTGCTCCTACGAACACCAACGTTCTTCACTTCATCTCAGAGACAACAACAACAACAACAACAACAACAACAACAACAACAACAACAACAACAACAACAACAACAACGTGTTGTCTGGTATTAACAATGTGAAGCTCACGAGGGTGAAAGAGATGAAGATACACGAAGATAAAGAGAATCGGAGTCCACGTGAGTACGCTAGACAGATAGTGATGCAGTTAAAGGAGAACGTAAGCCGACGGAGAAGAATGGGAACTGATATCACCAACAAAGAACAACAATCAAGAGAAGAGACTCATGACTCCAAGAAAGCATCTTCTAAGATCACAATCATCACTCATGATTCATCCCCGAGACTGGGACTAACGGAGATCCCCAAAACAAAACAAACAAATAATGTCGCTTCCAAGAATCTGGAAACAACAACAGTGAAGGGTCAAGACAAGAACAGGTTACCAACAGTGCAAGAAGAGCCACAAGGAACAGAGCAAGTAAAACAGAGGAATTCTACAAAGAAATGCAAGAAACCAGAGAATTTCAAGTCGAGATTAGTGAAACCGCCACAGACAATGCAAGAAGAGCCGTTTGTTCGACCACCAACAACAACAACAAGTAACAAGAACAACAATGGTCTTCTTCTCATTCAAGGAGACAAATCTTCCAACAAAAAGACACCTTTGTCCATTAATCATCTCATCAACTTCACTAGTGTATCCACCATCAAGAAGAAAGATTCATCACCTCATCACAAATCGGTAATACAACTCTCTCTCTTAGAAATAAAAAAACCCTTATCCAAAGTTTAAATATTTATTTATTTATTATTTTGGCAGTCAAACGTAAAGCTCAGAGAAACACAAACACCAAGAAACAGAGCATCATCATCAACAACAGAGTTGCCTAGTTTTGCGAGCCAATCACAACAACCCCACATTGCACCAATCGCCGGCGGCGAGTTAGAGTACATAACAAGAACACTAAGAAGAACATCGACAGAGACACACCAATCTCATACGCTAAATGGTTCTCTCCTTCACACCCACTCGATCCATCAATCTTCTACTTCCTCGAACATTTCGCTGTTACATCAACCAAACCTAGTAGAAGAAGCTCACCGGAGAATCTCTCTCTCCGATGCAACAGAAAGCTACTCTTCCACTTAGCCGACGAGATCCTCGCCGATATCTTAAAACCACACTTCAACCTTAAACCTTGGGTGTGTCGTTACTCTGCTCAGTCACAGAGGAATCTAAAAGGTTCGGAGCTCATCGACGAGTTATCTCGGAGAATCGAGAGGTTCCCTTTAGCAAAGTGTTTGGTTTTAGAAGACATCGACGCTCTAGTCGCCGGAGATTTCCCGGAGATCGAGTCGGCGTTTGAAGAGGACGGAGAAGGAATCGTCACGGAGATTGAGAGAGGAATCTTTGAAACACTCGTGACCGAAACGACGACGGATTACTTTACCACGTGGATGACCAAAACGGCGCCGCTCAAGCGTAACGATGATGTCAGTGGCACGTGGGGAGTTCACGTGACGAGATACTCTTCAAAAGTGGGGTCCCACCACGACTCGTTCTCAAGGAGATTGAGACTTCCACGTGGATAAAAGAAGTATTCCACATGGCAGACATTTACTGGTTCTTCTTTGTATAGGTTTTTTTTTTTTTAAGACTATTTATTTATATTAATTTTCAAATACTTTTGTAGCCGTTATATAAAATAAATAAAATTAAAATTTATATATTCTTTTTTTGAAAAAGTGAAGAGAGTGGTGTGGACCGTAATGGAGCTTTTTGGTAGAGAGATAGATAGATGTGTCAATCTCACAGATGTTTTTGTCCCCCGTCTATTCCAACATCCCATGGGTTTTGCATATGCTATGTAGACTAAAGAATAGTATTCATATTCATGACTCTTTTTGTTTTTAATATCTTTTTTTGAATGATCATTTGATGTTGTTGTTGGCAGGCTGTTTTTGGTTAAGATAAAGATGTGTCAATACAAGTGTTTTTTTATTTTTCACGCACTTGATGACACTGAATCAACAGTCAAAAATGAATTATGGGGGTCTATTGGAAATATTTGAAATCATATCGTTGTACATCTAGGTTTGAATACTATACACACCAACTAGAGAAGCATATACTATTTTGGGGGTCATAGGATAGGAGAAGTGAAATAATTTTGGGCCCAAAACATTTAATTTGTTTGTTTGAATTTTTGTTTTTGTTGCCATATTAGCCTTATTCTATATGTTGTCTCTTTGTGTGAATTTTCAACTTTTTTTTTGTTTACAGTTCGACATGAATTTTGAATTCTATCTTAGAATTGTTTAGTGTTTAAAGACCATAATGGTTTGATTACCAGATAATATATTTTATTTTGTGAATTCTGATTGCATATTTAAATGTCGGTGTGGTGCAGAGTCTTCATCGGAGTACTTTAGAAGTAAAGGTGTTTGTGAAGAGTGTGATGAGTGTTATGATCTCATGTGTATTTGTATGTAATTATATTCATTATTTGTCATAACAAAGCAACAAAATAAACTATTTTGGACAATAGCATCCAAGATTTTTTTTAAAAAAAACAAATTATACAATGATCCATACACTTTAATTTCACAAAATATATAAATGAAACTGTCGAGCATACCATAATAAAGTTTTTCAGAATACCCATTATAATTATGTACCCTCTCTGACGATGTGACACACATCGCGCATTTTTGCAGAAAGAATTATTCACTCCAAACGGAACATGACACTATAGTTATGAAATGTGACAAAAATATTCCAATTTTTCTAAAATTAATTGAACACATGACACTTATATAGTTATTGAACCATCTTGATGAAATATTAAATCAGCGATAAGCCTGATTTTACGTACTCTATTTGATCAACTGATTAATTATGATATTTAATGTGGCGAATGATGATATATTAATAATTTACTGCTTTATAATGTATGTCATAATTTCCCTAGAATACATAATTCATATGTTAAATTGTTATTAGTCTCTTAGTGTGGACTATGTCATTTGTTTCCCAACCTCATGTTTTCTTAAGATGCTAAACGTATCGAAACGATGGTAAAATCAAGATTGTGAAGTTATAATAAAAAAGAATAATATACAGGCACAACAAATTTTCAAAAGCATTTGACGATTATGACGTTGACGATGGGTACAAAAACGTACGTAAATTTCAAGAGGAATCTTATTATGTATCTTTGTTCTTATTATCATGTCATGAGAGTTTGTGCATCTCAGAGAGCTTAAATAATTCTGACGATTGTCCAAAATAATTATAGTAACGGAGTGTAAGAGAAGAATATATCTCTTACATATATATACATAAGAAAAAAGAAAAGAAAAAAAGAAAAAGAAAAGTAATTAAAAAGGTGCAGGGAACCTTGTAAAGTAGTAAAAAGACAATACGAAAGATAGATTTTTGCATGGACCCGAGACATTTACGTGAAGATTAAAGCTACATCTGTCGTAATGAAGACACCATTCATGCAATTTAGAATTCATATAATACATAGTTTGTTGAAATTATATTGCATGACAATGAAACTACTGTTTTGTTTTGTGTTTGGTTACGGAGTTACGGTGGCCGATGTTGGGATAAGCTTGAAGAAGAAGAGAGATTAAGTCAAAATCTATCCTAATCCTACCGAGTAATGGTTTCCCTAAAAAGATTAGGATTAGCTAAAGTTTAGGAGTTATCTAAACACAATTATAATTTGTATTAGGAATTATCTCTAATCTCTATAAATATAGAGTTGCCAAAGTTGTGGTAAACCTATGAGCTTGAGAGATTAAGATAGAGAGATTGTGAGAGAAAGCTTAAAGTTTTGAGTCAGTTTCTTTAAGCTAATATAAGAGAGTCATTCTTATAAACATTCTTGTGTTCTTAATTCTTTCTTACTAAGCTAGATTTGGTATCAGAGCCTCCAGGTTCGGTATTTGAAACATGAGTGAAATAACCGAGACTAGCATCAAACCAAAAGAGAACGTACCTTCATCGATACAATGTCCGATGCTAACCCCTATCAACTATACGGTTTGGGCTATGAGGATGAATGTTGCTCTGCGTGTCCACAAAGTTTGGGAAGCAATCGATCCTGGAACAACAGAACCGGAGAAGAATGACCTTGCAAGAGCTCTCTTGTTTCAGTCCATACCAGAGTCGATGATTCTGCAAGTTGGTGATCAGATTACTGCTAAAGGGGTATGGGACTCGATCAAAGCAAGAAATCTTGGAGCTGATCGAGTAAAGGAAGCAAAACTGCAGACTCTCATGGCTGAATTCGACAGGCTAAAGATGAAAGAGACAGATACTATTGACAACTTTGTCGGTAAACTCGCAGAGATCTCCACAAAATCTGCATCATTGGGAGAAACCATTGAAGAAACTAAAATTGTGAAGAAATTCTTGAAAAGTTTACCGAGAAAGAAATACATACACATCATTGCAGCACTTGAGCAGGTTCTTGATCTGAAGACAACAACGTTTGAAGACATTGTTGGGAGGTTAAAGACTTACGAAGAACGGATCGCAGAGGAAGAAGATTCACAAGATAATCAGAGTAAGCTCATGTATGCAAATTCGGATTCACAGTCCTATGAATTCAACTATGAGGGAGGCAGAGGAGGAAGAGGTTCTTACCGTGGGAGAGGCAGAGGTCAAGGACGTTCTGGTTTCCAACCAAGAGACAAGTCGAGAATTACTTGTTATAGGTGTGACAAGGTTGGACATTATGCATCTAACTGCCCTGATCGTCTCCTCAAACTAATCAAAGCACAAGAAACTTTGGAGAAGGAAGATGAGGATAACACACAAGAAGCAGAGTCTCTTATGATGCATGAGGTGGTATTTCTCAATGAGAAAAATATGCAGCTAAAGAAGTATGAAGATTGCTCAGACAATACTTGGTATCTGGACAATGGTGCCAGTAATCATATGACTGGAAATCAAGCATGGTTCAGCAGAATTGACACTATGGTCACAGGGAGAGTTCGTTTTGGCGATGACTCACATATTGACATAAAAGGTAAAGGTTCGATCGTGTTTATTACTAAAACTGGAGAGCGTAAGGTGTTGCAGAATGTCTATTACATACCAAACCTCAAAAGCAACATCATTAGCTTAGGACAAGCTACTGAAGCCGGTTGTGAGGTCAGGATGAAAGGAGGTTGTCTCACCTTGTATGATCGAGTAGGAAACTTGCTGTTAAAAACATTAAGGTCGAGGAACAGACTCTACAAAGTAGTATTGGAAGTCGACAGTACTAAGTACCTGCAACTTGTGGCTTCTAATGATTCGAATCTGTGGCATGAACGCCTAGGACACGTGAGTCTTGAAACCATCAAGACCATGGCAGAAAAGAAACTAGTGTTTGGAATTTCGAATTTGGCAAAAGAGAAGGAGATATGCGAATCCTGTTTGCTTGGTAAACAGACAAGAAAAGTCTTTCCAAGAGCAACATCTTATCGAGCAACACAGGTTCTTGACCTTGTCCATGGAGATCTTTGTGGTCCAATCTCACCATCTACACCTGCACACAAGAGGTACATTTTCGTCTTGATTGATGATCATTCTCGGTATATGTGGTCTTTTCTTTTAAAAGAGAAGAGTGAGGCATTCGAAAAATTCAAAGCATTTAAAGCAGTAGTTGAACAAGAGTCTGGAGTTATGATCAAAACATTCAGAACAGACAGGGGAGGTGAGTTCATGTCTCAAGAGTTTCTGAGTTTCTGTGAGAAAGAAGGCATCAACAGGCACTTCACCGCACCCTATACACCGCAACAAAACGGTGTGGTCGAGAGGCGGAATAGGACACTGCTTGAGATGACTAGGAGTCTGCTGAAGCATATGAACATGCCCAATTACCTATGGGGAGAAGCGGTGAGGCATGCGACCTACATCATCAACAGGGTTGGAACACGAAGTTTGGTGTTTCAGACGCCATACGAATGTTTTAAGAAGAGGAAACCGAATGTAGAGCATCTTAGAGTATTTGGCTGTGTTGCCTATGCTAAGATAGAGAATGCACATCTCAAGAAACTCGATGATAGATCGAAAATGCTTGTGTACCTTGGAACAGAACCATGCTCCAAGGCATATCGACTTCTTGACCCTACATACCGGAAAATCACAGTCAGTAGGGATGTTGTGTATGAAGAGAATCGAAGCTGGAAGTGGAATAAGTCTCAAGAAGAATCTGCAGAATCAGGCTCGTTTACTCTCAGTTTTGGTGAGTTTGGTAATAATGGGGTGAGAGAAACTGCAGACACTATAAACGAAACAGAGGAGAATGAAGAAAATGGAGGAAATAATGGTGATGTTCTTGGAGATGATGAAGCTACAGAATCTGAAACCGAAACTGCAGAAGAACAAGAACAGACACATGAGTCCTCTGTGTTGTCGCAGAACCCTGTTACGGACCAACAGTTGCAGCAGCCACTGGTTTTACGACAATCAGCAAGACAAGTGAAGAGACCTAGTTACCTGAATGACTATGTATTGTTAGCAGACATTGAAGGAGAGAATCTTCTGTTGGTGGCTAATGGAGAACCCTGTAATTTTAGAGAAGCAAGCGAGTTAAAGGTGTGGAGAGATGCTTGCGAAGAAGAAATTAGTTCGATAACGAAGAATAAGACTTGGAGTCTAGTCGATTTACCATTTGGAGTCAAGCCTATTGGTTTGAAGTGGGTTTTTAAACTAAAACGTAATGTGGACAACAGCATTAACAAATATAAAGCGAGGCTTATCGCAAAAGGATATGTTCAGAGGCATGGGATAGATTTTGACGAGGTTTTTGCTCCTGTTGCTAGAATTGAAACAATTCGTTTCATTATCTCTTTAGCTGCTTCAAGAGGGTGGGAGATTCACCACTTAGATGTGAAGACAGCTTTTCTTCATGGTGATTTAAGAGAGGATGTTTATGTTCGACAGCCAGAGGGATTTGTTGTTAAGAACTGTGAAGAGAAGGTCTACAAATTGCACAAGGCGCTCTACGGGCTTAAACAAGCACCTCGTGCTTGGAACATCAAGCTAAACATTATTCTTGGGGACTTAAACTTTGAACGGTGTACCAAAGAGCCATCTCTGTATAGGAAACGATACAATGATCAACTTCTCATCGTAGCAGTCTACGTGGACGATCTACTTGTCACTGGTTCGAGTCTTGGGCTGATACTTGACTTCAAGAAAGAGATGGGTGGACGATTTGAAATGAGTAACTTGGGAAAACTCACTTACTATCTGGGAATCGAAGTTTTCCAAGGAGCTGATGGGATTTGGTTAAAACAAGAGAGATATGCGAAGAAGATCTTAACAGAGGCAGGAATGAACGAGTGTAACTCTGTTCTTATACCAATGGAGACTGGTTTGGTTCTTTCTAAAACAGAGGATCCTCGACGAATTGATGAACGAGTGTATCGAAAGAATATTGGTTGCTTAAGGTATTTACTTCACACTCGGCCTGATCTTTCATATGCTGTAGGGATTCTGAGTCGATATCTATTGGAGCCTAGAGAATCACATGGAGCTGCGTTGAAACAAGTTCTGAGATATCTTCGTGGAACACTTGATTTCGGACTTCATTTCAAGAAAGGAGATCAAACTGGTTTAGTCGGATATAGTGACAGTAGCCATGGAGTGGATGTTGATGATGGAAGAAGCACAGCCGGTCATGTCTTTTATTTCAACGATTGTCCTATCACTTGGTGTTCGCAAAAACAACAAGTGGTGGCCTTGTCCTCATGCGAAGCTGAATTCATTGCGGCAACAGAGGCTGCTAAACAAGCTATTTGGCTTCAAGAACTCTTTGCTGAAATCGTTGGAACCACTTGTGAAAGGGTGTTAATACAAGTCGACAACAAATCTGCTATTGCACTTACTAAGAATCCTGTCTTCCACGGTCGCAGTAAACACATTCACCGGCGTTATCACTTTATACGGGAATGTGTTGAAAATGGACAGGTTGAGGTGTTACATGTCCCAGGAGTTGAACAGAAAGCTGACATTCTGACCAAAGCACTTGATAAGAACAGATTCAAGGAAATGAGAAATCATATTGGAGTTCACAGCATGTCAAGGAAGGATTTCAAGCTTAGAGGGGAGATTGTTGGGATAAGCTTGAAGAAGAAGAGAGATTAAGTCAAAGTCTATCCTAATCCTACCGAGTAATGGTTTCCCTAAAAGGAATAGGATTAGCTAAAGTTTAGGAGTTATCTAAACACAATTATAATTTGTATTAGGAATTATCTCTAATCTCTATAAATATAGAGTTGCCAAAGTTGTGGTAAACCTATGAGCTTGAGAGATTAAGATAGAGAGATTGTGAGAGAAAGCTTAAAGTTTTGAGTCAGTTTCTTTAAGCTAATATAAGAGAGTCATTCTTATAAACATTCTTGTGTTTTTAATTCTTTCTTACTAAGCTAGAGCCGAGATTGTAAATTAAATCTACTTGTATTGGACATACAAACTTAAATCATTATAGAATTCATTTGACAGTTACAAACTCACACTATCAACATAAATTTCAGCATTGAAATCTCATCAGTTACCTCTCAAATTGAAACATTTTATCGTTTATTACTTTTGACGAAGTTCTGAATATCTTATATATAAAAGAAAGGAAAAAATCACAACATACATATAATTCCAGCACACAACTAATTAACTTTTTGAAATAAAAGATTATTAATTTATCAGCAAACAAGATCGATGACTCAACTTATAACAGGCTGGTATATATATATATATCCAAAGTTTCACATTTATCATCAAGTACATATAACAAAATGCTCTGGATCGATCGTATCATCAGATTTCCACATTTAAATGTCTGTTGTATGCGTGTGTATAGACGTTATCATATGATCATATTATATTTGTCGTAGCTTAGGTGTCCAACTAATCTGTCGACCGTTGAGCGGGAGATTCAAAAATAGGCAGCAAAAATTATAAGATCAGAGCCAAAGTCACATGGGTCATGAATATATTTTATATATAATCTGTATGATCTTCTTTTACTAACCGTTATTGATAGGGTTGACCAACATCTATTAATTGATGTTCATATTAATTAGTTAATCTCTTTGCATCTTTTCTTGCGAATATTAATTGATTACCCAGTTTGTTGGAATTTAAATGTTATGTTGGTAAATCTATGAACATATTCGAGATATATTAAATAAGCAACATAAAATAGTCTACTGTTGGATTATTTTTATATTTAGCATATATATTTTCGAGAATGTGATTTTGCATAGTGTAAATTTGAAGTGTCCTAGAGTACTCTTTCAAGGTACGGTATTTCCGGATAATGTTAAATTTATAAAAACGAAATCAAGTAAACGTGAAGAAATGTTTTCCTAAGGAGTATATTATCCACAGTATATGAGTTTGAAGAATCAGAAATTGACATTTGAAAGCTGATTATTATAAAGTCCTACACATGTTTCAATATGAAAATGTATAATGTGCGTATAACTAGAAGAGAAAAAAACATTCTTCCTTTATTCGAACACAACCACATACCCAACGATAAAATTTGGCTAAAAAACTGAAGTTACGTTATGTAGGGCGTAGCAAAACTAGTATTCCAACACTACAAGAAACACGGATTGTAACGTCATTTGTTTATATACTTAACGTCGGTACTAAACTGATGTTAATAATTTAACGTCATTTTGTTAAACGACGTAACATCGACTGATGTTAAATATAACGTCACTTCTTTAAGTGACGCTAAATTTTTTAGTTTAGCATTTAGCGTCACTTAAAGAAGTGACGTTATATTTAACGTCAAAAGAATAACGTCGGTTCTTCTCACTTTAGCATTGGTTTTAGTTTGACGTTAAATCTTCAGCTTTGGGTCAAATATAAAACCGACGCAAGTATGCATTATTTATTTTCTTTTTATACTGATTATTTATTAAAAACAATACAAATGTGGTTCAACAAAAAAAATTGTAAAAGCCGATTCATATAAATCATTCTAGATATCTATTGATCAAAATACAAAATGTAATTTTGTCACTGTCTTACAAAACATAAACATAATATTATAGATACATTTACCAACTCAAAAACTCCATAGAGTAAAGCCCAGAACCATAAATATCTCCTTTCTTGGTGAATGAGTTATCTGCTCGAAACATCTTCGGAATTGAGATAACCAGATGTCCTTTCACCTTTGATGTTGGTAGCATGTTCTTCATTATAGTCCAAAGTCAGCAACATGAAGTAAAAGACAATCCACCATGAGCAAAACTCGGAGTCGGGGTGGGGTGGTTTAGACAGAGATTTCAAGGAGAGTGAAGATACATTTACCTAAGCTCTCATGGATTGACAATGACCCACCATCAACTTGTTTCTTGGATGATTTGATCTTTGTGGATTATAGGATGGACATCCTAGAATGAATTTAATTGAACATGAACATGGGTTCTGAAGATATGTTTTCTAGATACGCATTAAACTGGTGGATAGTTTTAGTAAATTACCCCATCATGAAGATACTCTAGAGTCCAGACATTCTTCTCAACCTTCCATAGAAATGCCAACGAAGACCAACTCTTCTAATATAGCCAACATAATCAGTAACTGGAAAGTAACAAAAACAACATCATTGTTTGCTAATGTATCAATATGACGGATGTAGTGGACTCTTAAAAGATTCTTACTTCAAACTATGGAGTGTAAACGAAAAAGAAATCATTAAGGGAGCAAAGTTCAATAGAGAAGCACCATTGTTCACTTTCCCTAGCTACTTATGAATAGTCCTAGAGAAATAACAAGATTGTAGAACTAGAATCAAGGGCTGTATCAGTATAACTAAACTATATAGTATTTAGTTTTTGTGAAGTGATCCCAACCTGTTGTTGGTGTTTATATGTTCAATGTAATATAGTTACTCAATAAGTGGAAGAGAATAATGGTTAAGGCTAACCTTTTGATAATCTTTGTGTCCTCTACTTCAATATGATCTTTTGGTAGTCACCTTATATAACAGATGACCATATCTCAGGACCTGCAACACAACTATTCTCATAAGCACTCAAAATTCAAGACCTGCAACAAAAAGTTATTTTTCATAACCAGTCTTGAGAATTTTTGGGTGTGGTAGAGCTCTGAGTCGCTAAACTTGTTCTCCATTCCTGATTTTGGATTCATTTGCCCACAACAATGAATCAATACACTAACTTGTGCAAACAGAACAGTAAAATCAAGTGATATACCATCTATTCGAATCACTAACTCTCAATATTATCAATTTTCTCATGATTCCTGCAAATATCTCAACCAGAAGTAATATTCATGATTGAAAAATTCTTCAAAATAGAAATCTAATCAAAACCTTACCTTCTACTTACGATTTATGAAATCCTACCCAAAAAAAATTCTACAAAACTATCTATCCCTTACCGTTACAATCCAAGTTATTCATCAGAACCAGAATCAAATTATCAAATGCATCTCAATCGATTATAGAAGAGTACTCTCAGAGAAAGAGAAAGCAAACCTGGGATCGAATTGAGATATAGTTTTCCGTCTAGGGATTTGAATGTCGATGGAGATTATCAATTTGAACTAATCGGAGATGTAAAAGTACGAAGAACTCCATAGAAGTTTCAGAATTTCGAGCTTTTACCGAATCAGAGATAAAATAGTATGAGTTCCTCTGGATCGATCCACACAACTCACTATTTTAATGAAACTTATTCGTTTTGTTAAGGAAGAAATATATGTTAAGTTATTTTATGTTATTAAAAACTTAAAATTGAAGTCGGTTTAGTAACTGACGCTAAATCCCTTCCCAATTTAATTTTTAACGTCGGTTTTGAAAATGACTTAGAAAAAGTGACGTCTTCTACCGTATTTGTTGTAGTGCAATTCTATTAATTTTACCGTTACAATGGATTTGTGGAAAAATATTGACATGAATTTACTATAACTTGTTCATGAAAATGGACTATTTCGTACTGGCATTTTTTAAATAATTACTGTATATTAAACATTTTTCTTTTTGAACAACTAATCCCTCCTATTAAATTAAAACTTAAGAGTTTCGTTTTATATATGTTTAAATGAAAGGTTCTGTATAGTGGCATACTTGTTGAAAAGAAAATCTTGGATTAGGAAGGAAAATTATTTAATTAATAAACATCTAAAAAAGTATAGATGTAGTAGTACTATGTCTGGGATTCAATTAATAAATTTTACTACTGGGAAAAAAATACTAAATATATACACTTAGGTTTGCATAAATCTAAAGTACTTACAGTTAACCTTTTGATAATATTTTCCGATTACAAAAGCTAGATTTTACGTTTCTCTTAGATATTTATATTCCCTCTCGTATTATTAAGAAGGGAAATTGCAGTTAGGCGACCCTTTTGAGAAAAGAGAATAATTTACCTTTGTTCCAATTTACACTTTTCTTTTTCTAGTAATAAAAAAAATTAAGTGTAAGTGCCTACCTATTACACATTGGTTTTATATATTTATAATAGTCCAAGAGAAAACTGAAAAGGATTTACAGAAGATCAGGAAAAAGTGTAAAGTTAGAAAGCATACTATGTAAAGTCCTAGAACAACTATAAAAACGAACCAGTCAGTCATATGCAAATGCAAATGCAAATGCATGGCTCCTCTAACCTATGTACGTACGGTACGAGAATGTAATTATTAAACACTTCGATGTATCCTCATATACACAAGTACAACCAAAAGTATAACAATGAAATAATTAATACATGTAATTAATTTCGTAATCGATAAATTTTTCCTTTTGTCTAGAAGGTAAATTTACCGTTATTGAGAAGAAAAATTAAAGAACTACATACATATCGTCAGAGCTGTAGAATACGATAATCCCAAACCTACGGCTGCAATAATATGTTCTCCACATATATATACTTAATTATAATTAAAGAGTATCTAAATGAATAAAAGTATTCTTACAGAATTCAACGGTCGAAGTTAGTGGATTTCAAAATTCAAATACAGCAGAATAAGTAGCTAACCGTGACCTGATGCATTTATCTTCTATACATTTAGTAGAATACTAATATAATGAAATGAAGTAATATAACCCTATGTAATATACTAATATGCATGTCTATGTTTATCAGATCCCCAAAACGAGTTAGCTGAAACAAAGACGGGTAGGTGATCAGTGAGTGGTTGGTTGGCTGTGCCTGTGTATCAGATCCGGCCAGAAAATAGTATTAATTTAATCCATTAGATACTTGTTGGGCCGCTTGGAGCCCATAACTTGATGAACAAGAAAGCTTTAAAGTTGAGACAATGAGCAGTAAAAGTAGTTTAGAAAAGAATGGCATAATTCAGCCTCTTTTCATTTTTTAGTTGACAAAAGTTAACCAAAAAAAAGTGTTTCACCTATGTTAACAAGTGCGAATAGTTGAGATGTTAATAAAACCTTCGGCCTAATAGAATTGGTTTTGGTCTTTTGGATCTTGGATGATGACCAGACATTCCAAGTACGAATATGAGCTTCGAGTTATATAATATCATACCTCACAATTAGCTGAAGGATTTTGAATGTATAGATACATACTACTCTCTTTAATTATATGTAAGGACTAGAATTACAACAACTATACTAAAGAGAGATATTATCCCAAATCATTATGGCACAATTTATTGAATGATTTTGCAAATTTCATGATAAATAAATAAACATAAAAATAAAATGTTACTAGCAGTTTCTATCTGGCAAACCGATGAATAAATCAGTTTGAACATCCAAATTCAGATCTATAACTCTGTATTTCTCTTGGTGTTCATTCGATCCTCTCCATGTATCTATAACATTCTGTTCATAAACATAGATAGATTGCAATTTCATCAACCACAAAATATATGATTTTTATCTCTAGGGAAAAGGATAAAATGACATCTAGATTATGCGTACTGTTTTCTTTCTTTTTTATTCCAAAAAATTGTAGACGAAACAAAATAAACAAACACATTCTTACTTTGAAATCCGTAAAACTAATGATATATTTCATAAGAAAAGAACTAGATCCAAATTTTAACGAACAAACCCGTGTGATATTGATCTATATTAAAATATTGAATTTATCATTTAAACTATCAATCAGTAAACCCAATAAGAGGTCTTTTGGTAATATTTTCAGCATATTAAAACATTAGCAATTCATTACATATGTAATTTTCAGGGTGAACTAGTATCCGTATGTATATATATATTTCTAATTATGTGAGTATAAAGGTATATATTAAATATGTAAAATAGAAAGAAAGATGGATCACCTTTTGATGTAATTTGACGTTCTCTTCTAACAATTGTTTCTCCTGAAATATTAAAACCGACAGTCTCTCGCCATTTTATACAAAGCTAATTAAATATATATACATGTACCATATACTATATGTTAAACTTTAAAAATATATATCAAACCTTTGCTTTTAGATTCTCCACCTGCTCCTTGAACAACTGAGCCTATATATAAAACATTTTTACAACCTTTTCTCAGTACCATGATAACAACACTAATATATAAAATACAGACATGTCTTGATCAATGTTATCGTATATTGATTGTCACTTAATCGTTAAAAAATTCGTTTTGTAGGTTCTTATCTAAATGAGTACTATACATAACTAGATGATTGAGATGGATATTATAATTATTGTCATCATGTATATTGCATATTTACCTTATATCATCTTAGTAATATATAGTGATGAAGTATATATATACCTTTCTTGCTCGCACCTTGCCTAGACTTTTTTGGAGTTGACTATCGATTTCCTGAAGGTCTTCTAGAGAACAAGAAGCAATTCCTTGTCCCAACAGCTTCCTATATATACAAACGCAAAAGAGAATTCATAACTAATTTTGTAAAATCTCCAAAATTGTTCACATATCTGAGATCAAAGATAGATTTTTGGATTCATCGTCCGAGAATTCATCATGCAGAGCGTAATAAGATTCTTTTCGATACTATCTCTTGAATAAATTTAGAGTAATCGGAAAACATGCTAATAAAGTACGTAGTAAAAAATATTGAGTTTTCAATAAACTGTTAAAGAGGAAATCACTAACAAATACATTACTAATGTTACTATAGTTTGGTCTTTGATTATATTTACCTTAACATCTGGAAACAAAAAATTATTTTAAAGCTTCAAATTTTATTAAGCTATTTTCCTAAAATGCTAACAAAAAGTCCAAAATTAAGTCTATTAATAAATATTTTTTTGGTCAAAAAGTTTAACTATAAATAAGGGTTTATATAAAACACAAACATTAACGTAAATGTTAAAAATATTAATTATAATAATCAAGATTTAGAATAGCTAGCAACAAAAAGAAAAGGAAAACAAAGTTTATAATTAAGACATGATATATACCGTTTGTGAACCTCAAGGAGGTCAATCTTTGTTATCATGTGGCTTGCTTCTTGCTTTAATTGCTACATTTCGTCCACAATTGAAATGATAGGACGCAAAAGAGAAGTAAAATAGATCAATACGTAATCGTTGTATATATGGCCACTATAAACTGCTAAAATCTATGTGACCATCGATTCTAATAGACTTTTGAACATATTATATAAAACCGCATCATTTATTTTGTAATGTGTAGTTTTGATCTCTCAAGACTTGGTTGAAAAGTCAAAGAATCAACGGCATGTAAAGTTAAGTATGAAATTTTACTTTTACCAAGTAAAAAAATCAAATTGTTTGGTAACAAACCTGTATGTAAATTTCTGAGTCGTGATTGCTGGTTTCATGATCTTTTGTGTACTTGCGGTAGCGTTCGATCGTCTTCTTCATACTGATCAAACATAGACATATATATCTTTTCAGATTCGAATTCATGTACTTATCTTCGTAATTTCTTTGTTGAATCTCTAACTAAATTTATTATATTTAAAATAAGAGGTACATTTTACAGCGACGAGATATGAAAAGTTTACTTGACTGAAAAAAATTATAAGTTACTTGACTTAACTAGTCCTAAAATGTACTACAATATCTTTTAGCTGACGGGTAATATCTCTATAGGTAACTATTTAAACCCATGCCCTATGAATTACCATGCCTTTTTCTCCAACTTTTTTGGCAATTTCATTTGCCTAACATCAAATAATTGAATCTACCATTAATCCAATTGCAAAACCAACGATATATACAAATATATACAATTAGTACAGAAAAAAATATCACAACTTTATAGCTACGCCGATCCAACATTGACTATATATAGCACCAGCTTAGAGATGTAAATGTGTTAAACATTAAGTGGGATGCATTTTATAATCTTAGATTGGCTTCTTTTTTGATAAATATAGAATACTGTATATATTAGTAGTGACAAACAAGTATATATCCAGGCATATATATATAGACAGGGTTCTATGTATGCACTGCACACCTGAATCAACGAAGAAAGAGCAAGTATAATTACTATGGCTACAAAAGTAGTGCCCAAATAAAGACATGGCGAAAACCAAAAACGATAGTACACAACCTAACTAGGGGCACGAAAAAGTAAACCTTTTTTTTTTAATCTTATCACCAAATAAATTGGTAAAAATATGTGCAACTTGGTACGGATCACACCAAATAATTATCTAAATGATAGTATAATTAAGTCCTATTTAGAGCTAGTTCCGATGTTGTTTTCTGTTAATACTTTCAAGAATTTGGAAACCCTAGACACACATATATATCAATATATAAACTCTCACTATTTAGTTTGGATGGAAAGTTCAGGTATATATCAGAGTTTGTCTAGATTTCTAACCAATTAATTATGAAATAATATGATAATATAGAAAATTGAAATTATATTAATAGGGGGAAGAGAAGAAAGAAATCTTTAGGATTCAGACAAGGATCGAATCTCTCAAGTACCAAAATCTAAGAAGTTTGCTTTAGTCAATTACGATTCAGAAAAAAAAATCAGACCAGACACAAACACATGACCTAAAAGCCTAATTAACCCCCCAAAAAAAGTACGAAAAAGTAAAAGAAAAATTTAATAAAAAGAATCAAGAAGAAATTAAAATTAAGAACACATACTCAGAGCTAGAGAATTCATAAAGCCTTCCTCTCTGAGAGAAGATGATGAGGGAGACTTGAGCATCACAGAGCACTGAGAGCTCATAAGCTTTCTTCAACAAACCATTTCTTCTTTTTGAGAAAGTCACTTGTCTACTCGTCGCGTTTTCTATTTTCTTCATCTCTATCTTTCCTCTCACCATTTTTTCTTCTTTTTTGACCTTTTTCTGCCACAAGATCTGTAAAGATTAAAACCCTAAATCAGCCATTGACCGGTTAACATAATAACCAGAGTCATAAAAGAGAGATAAATAGAGAGGGATCTCACCAGAAAGGGGAGAGTAATTAAATGTCGGCAGAGAAAATTGAAGAAGAGATAAGCTCGTTTGTGAAGAGAGGGTACAAGGTTTAAATCAAGAACTTCTTAATTAATTAGGAAAAGATCATTGCGAAAGATTTTTGGACGGATTACACAAAGAAGAGACTTTGGTTGGGGAGGAGAAGAAAGAGCTGATAGATATTCTACAAAAATGGAAAGAGAAAAAGGTATTTGGTTTTTTTGTCAGGAACCCTAGAATGATCTGTGAGAGAAGGAAGGGGCAAGTTTTTATTTCTTTTCTTTTTGTCATGGGTCACACAATAAAATGATGCCATTCTTATTTTTTTAATTTTTGTTCTTGATAATAATAAAAATGTAATGTGTAGAATATTTCTAATTTGTGTCCATATCTGCTCCTCGCCACATACATAAGGATAATTAGATGCCAAAACAAGAAACAGGATATTTCTTATTTTTATTTCATCTATGTCTGAACTCCATATTGGAGTATATCAATTGATATGTTTGTCAGCAAAATTATATGATATTAACCATTTTTTTACTTCTGAACTTATTCACTACCTTACAATGTTTACAAGAAGATATAGTTAGAAAAGAAAAATACGAAGTTACACGAAACTGCTTAGTGACTGTTTTTTTCCTAACATATAGTTAAGAAATCTGTTTTTTTTTTGGGGTTAATTGTCTTCAAAGTATTACCTATATATGGTTCATCGTTATCAATTTATCATTGTCGTTGTGAGGAATGTTTGCTATGGAACTATGGAACGGTTATAAGAAGATCATTATGATCTTCTGTTCTTTCGAAATTCTTCTTATAACCACAGTATGGGGACGCCAAAATCGCGATAGGACTGAGAATCTGAGATTGGCCCCCGGAGGTTATGAGTGCTACTTTAGAATATTGTCTTGTTGTTCAAAAAAAGAGACTATTGTTTTAATTAGATACTATTGAATGCATTATGTTTCTTGGTTATCTATGTGTATCAAATTTCAACAAAAAATATTGTGATTACATACTATAGTATAAAGGTAATTGAAGGAAATAGTTACTACATTAATTAGTTAAACTTAAAAGTGTATTTTTATTCGATATTTCGCCCTCAAGCTACTAAACATAAATATGAACATTAATATTCGGCGCTTAAAACGACGGGGGAAAAGAGCAAATAATTGTACTTGTGAACCGATTATAGTCTTTTTTTTGTTGGGACAACTGGTGAACCGATTATAGTATTTCAACTTTTTGATAAATAATTGAGAAAAAGACAATCGTGGCAGGTTCAAAATGTTGCATTATAATAATGTCCGTACGAGATATAACTTAAAAATATAAAAAAGATATTAAGCATTAGGAAAGGATTCATGTGATGTGGCTTCTGCCTTATGGTCTACGACTACGAATAAACATATTCTTTACCTTGTTTTGGCAAAATGAACGAGGAAAGAAAGAACTACAAATTTTGGAAAGTCGCCTCTAAAATAGGAAATTTTGGGAGAGAGAAAGAGCGATGGAGTATGGACTATGTGAGCAATATGAATAAAATAATTCTTTGGGTTTGAACTTCTAACAATGTCGTCATTACAAGAGAAATGTATAATTATATGGTTAGTGGGAATTAGTTTAAAAGGTTTAGTGATTGAATCAAAATTTAGAGAATTATTAATAACAAACCCATTTCTCGACAAAGCTCACAGCTAGCGAAAATATATTGCTCACAAACCCATTTCTATCATATTTCATATTTTTTTTTTTGTCTCAAAATTATGTTGTAAGCATTAAAGCATATAAAACCAATGTTTCTAAATTTTAGATCATAGACATGATCATGACAACTTGTGTCAAGACTGCGTGGAAAGACATGCCAGCCGGAAAAAAAAAGGAAAGATGGTTTTAAGAATCATGATGAGGCTGGAAGGTTTTGATGTTATCATCATCATGCTGATACTAATTTGGATCATGGCCATTAGAGCAAAATCTTTAGGGATTATCCGGAAGCTTTAGGTTTACAGAAGCAACACAAGTTGAAGTTGTAATTTGTAAAATGCATATAGTTTGGAAATAAAGAACCGAAATTTGAAATTCTTGACCACGGTATGAGATCTGTATTATGACTAGTAGTAGTTCCTAGTGAACAGAGACGTTAACAGAAAGGAAAAAAAAGTAGTATATAGGAGGAACTGGAGAGTCTGGTCGTGTCAATATCTTAATGGATTAATAATGGTTATGATTTAAGAAAATAACACTGTTGTCCTCTTTTCTATTTTGTTTTTGGTGATCAAAATCCATTTTTTGCTATTATTATTTAAGTAATGGAGAAAACAGTATCGAAAAAGTGGAACGCCAATAAGGAAACAGTGTCGTCGAAGTTGGCATCGACATCATCGTACAATACATGTCAGTGGGCTTTCTCACGTGTCTTGCATTGATTCGTTTCACTTCCTCCATTACTTACTGTTTCCCAACAGAATTAGTATATAATTTCGTTGAGCGATAAGTCATACTTTACACATCTTGAAATTTTTTTTCGAAACATTTTGGAAATATTCGCTGTTCCTAGTTTCAATTATTCTTTTTTCATTAGCTCAAGAGAGACGCTCAAACAGTTGTATGAAATATTTGAGTTTAAGTTTTTTCTCCATCCAATTTCTGATTACGTAAAGCCCAAAAGGCCCATTATCTATATGCATTAAGAAAAAAACATAGGCCCATTTAGATAAAAGATTGTAACAAAAGCCCAAAGAGAGTTTCCAACTAAACGTAACGTTTACGCTTCAAGCTAAATTACTGCTGATCGGAGACATTCACCAGTTCATGTTCGTCTCAGTTTACATCTGGATATTATCTACGCTAATCCAATAGGGATGATACTGGTACGTTCTTGGAACATTAATACAATATCTGCACTGAAGAAACAAGATAGATCAAAACAATCGTGATCGAAATTGGGGGTTTAACTTCATAAAAAACAATGGTTTAGATCCTTGATGAATGAATAGTTCATGTCAAAGATTCAATGTGAAAAACAAATGCTATAAACATACTACTGCAATAGCCACGAGTGTGTAGCCTAGAGAGAATAACCATGAACGATCTGTGTATATTTTATATTTACCGGAAGAACAAAAAATGCAAAGTGTTTCCACGTGAAAATGTAAAGCATAAAAGCAAAGTGAAAACTTACTATGATAGATTCATCAATCTCTGATTCGGATTTGTGTGTTTAAGCGGAAGCAGTGACAGGGCAACTCTCCTTTGGCAAGTGACATAGCCAATAGCCAAAAGAACAATGCAAAACAAAAAACAAAGGCAAATCGACAGAGTCGCCTGCCAATAGAAAGATGCCCTATTACTTCTCCGCTTATTGTAATAACTTCTCCTTCTCCATCTTGTGTTTTGCGTTCAGAGAAGGTTGGTTGGTTATTAATGGACTCATGGCTCAGTTTATATATATACAAGTTTTGATAATAAAGGTGACTTTTTGACATTTGAGTGATTTGAGAAAAAAAGAAGAAGATGCTTTAATGGGTTATTCCCATGGATATCCATCTCCATTTTTGTTTCTTTTTGAAGTGTTGCCTTTTTATGATGATGCTTCTCTTGTTCTCTCATTATTTCGCTTCATAATGAAGCCATTCAAGGATGTGTGTGTATGTGTTTTTTTTTTAATACCCACCCAGGTTCGAAAGCGTGTATGTCTCTACTAATGAAGCATTTTACTTTGCATATGTATTATACATCTACACACACTTTCATGTTTTCATATGCGGCGAGCACTAGAATGATTTTTTCCATGAAAAAGCAACGAATCTAGTCCTTTTATTGTCTCAATATAATTAAAAGAGTATGTAGACTGCTTATGGAAGTGGAAGAAATCAACCAAATATGTTTTTTACCCACCCAAGTTCAAAGGCATGTCTCTACTAACGAAGCATTTTACAGGATATGCTAGCATGATATTTTCATAACGAAAAATAAAAGAATCTAGGCTTTTTTTTTGGTTGTCTCAAGATATTTAAAATGTATACTGGTGATTACGGAAGTGGAAGAATTGGAATAAAAACTTGTAAAATGGCATATCCTGTATGAAGGGGTTATTCCATGAATATCCAGAAGATGAAAACGGATCGTTTTGATGAGAATTTGATCTCTTTTTGGTTTATGCTTTTATGAAGAGCCAAAGTTGTGACTTGTGAGAGTCATATTCATTACAAATTATCCAATTTTTGAGTAGCTTGTTGACAAATCTCTTTCTTACTTCCAGTTTTTGCAGGTTGGGGAGTCATTTGCTGTTGTCCCACAAAATGGTCAAAGTTTCGCTCTACTTTATGAGGCACCATTAGACTTAGGATTTTATTTATTTACATTCTAACCTCATAACTTAGTCAAGAGCTGATAGTATCTTGCCACGAATTGACTGAGTTTTTAATCAAAAATCCAAATACTATTTCTTTGTTCTACAAAATCTGAAAAAATACTGAAAAAAACACACACTAAAACTTATTCAAGCCCACAAAGCTATAAGCGACATCAAACCAGCACCAACAACAAGAGATAAGCTACAAAATACTTGTATCTTCATACTACTCTGAGCTTTGTGGTTCATGAAAAGTGGAGCTACCAAATCAACAAGGGCCATGTAAATCAAGATTCCAGCAGCTGCAGCGTTAAGAAAACCAGACACTTTTAGGGCCATTGGACTATTCTCATTGTAAATCTCTGACACTCCAATACCAATTCCGATCCCTACTGGTGCCGTGAGTGAGAAGAACAACAACATAACCCAAATTTTCTTTGCTTCAAACTTTGCCTGCATACACAGAAATGTGTAAGTTTTATCTCCTCAGCTGATATAATCATATGAAAGTAAAAAAAAAAATGAATTTAAGATTACCTCAGAGATGCAACCACCAAGACCAAAACCTTCAAACAATTGATGGAAGGTAA
>NC_025686.1:26058602-26095921 GCF_000633955.1 Camelina sativa | reverse complement strand
TGAAAACGGATCGTTTTGATGAGAATTTGATCTCTTTTTGGTTTATGCTTTTATGAAGAGCCAAAGTTGTGACTTGTGAGAGTCATATTCATTACAAATTATCCAATTTTTGAGTAGCTTGTTGACAAATCTCTTTCTTACTTCCAGTTTTTGCAGGTTGGGGAGTCATTTGCTGTTGTCCCACAAAATGGTCAAAGTTTCGCTCTACTTTATGAGGCACCATTAGACTTAGGATTTTATTTATTTACATTCTAACCTCATAACTTAGTCAAGAGCTGATAGTATCTTGCCACGAATTGACTGAGTTTTTAATCAAAAATCCAAATACTATTTCTTTGTTCTACAAAATCTGAAAAAATACTGAAAAAAACACACACTAAAACTTATTCAAGCCCACAAAGCTATAAGCGACATCAAACCAGCACCAACAACAAGAGATAAGCTACAAAATACTTGTATCTTCATACTACTCTGAGCTTTGTGGTTCATGAAAAGTGGAGCTACCAAATCAACAAGGGCCATGTAAATCAAGATTCCAGCAGCTGCAGCGTTAAGAAAACCAGACACTTTTAGGGCCATTGGACTATTCTCATTGTAAATCTCTGACACTCCAATACCAATTCCGATCCCTACTGGTGCCGTGAGTGAGAAGAACAACAACATAACCCAAATTTTCTTTGCTTCAAACTTTGCCTGCATACACAGAAATGTGTAAGTTTTATCTCCTCAGCTGATATAATCATATGAAAGTAAAAAAAAAAATGAATTTAAGATTACCTCAGAGATGCAACCACCAAGACCAAAACCTTCAAACAATTGATGGAAGGTAATTGCAGCTATGAGAGGCTTTATTGTGCTTTCACTTGGAGATACTCCCAGAGATACTCCTATTATCACTGAGTGAACCACAATACCTAATTCCAATATCTATCACCATATGAAAAACAGAGTCAATACTAAAACAGATTTTCTAAAACATATTCAAGAATTTAATTATAACAGAAGAAAAAAAAGGTTTGGGTTTGTCCTTTTACTTACTTGAGTTACAATCTTTTTCCTCATATTAGTGTGATCATCAAGGGGAACAAGAAGAGAGCCATGTGAATGTCCTTGTGAGGCATGAGTATGAGCAGAGGCAGCATGAGAATGTTCCTCCATATCCCCGCCTGTACTCACCGGCAAAGTCTTACCCTCATTCTCCAACCGAGATCTGTTGAAATAACCTGAAGCAAAGGACTCAATCAACATTGTCAAGATCGCAGCAGACATAGCAACAAGCCCCGTCATCGGAAAATCACCCCACGGTGGCTCTTCTCCAAGGCACGGACTAGTGAGACTCTCGGTAGCATCAGGAAGAATGTGGACAAAACCGGTGGCTAGGATTACACCCGCGGCGAATGCTTTCACATACATGAAGAAATCGCTCTCTGACTTGAGGCCAAAAATAGGTAAACAGACGCCAATTATTCCGGCAAATAGGATTGAGAAAAAAGCTATGATCTTGTAATTACGAACTGATGCTTTTGCCGCAGCAGAGTCGTCACCACCTTTGGATCCGCCACATTCGTTTTCTTCCTCTGCAGCTGAGACTAGAAGAGGTAGAATAACCAAGTAGAGAACGAAAGCAGAAATTAGGGTTTTTTGGAATCTACCCATCGTTGGCTTTTGAAAAAAGTTAGGGTTTTGGTTTTTTCTTTTTCTTCCTTGATGGCTTTGATCGTGAGTTTGTAACAGTGAACAATTCGCGTTGCTTATATATAAGAGATTCTCGTTTACAGAGGGTTTTAGAGATATTGAATTTTCCTTTGACCCTAAAGATATGGAATTTGTGTAATTTTTTGTGAATAATGTCGACATGCGCAGTAATACTGTTTTTAAAAACTTTTAATTGGAAATTTTGTATTTGAAATTAGAAGCAGTGGTTTTTGGAGATGACGACATAATTAGTCTAGATGTGTAGTTTATTAGTTTCTGCAAACTAATTTATTGCAAAACGTAGGAAAAAAAAAAAAAAACAAAAATTATAGTTGGAGATAGTTTTGGTAATTATGTATTTATTGCAAATTTCGAAAGCTTGACTCTATTGACTACTAAGAAAGATAATTTTGTAAATTTACCGTAAATCCCAATTAATGTATCAAGAGAGGGAATGCGCATGTTGAATCTTAAAAACTAGGAATTTGGAAACATGTTAGTTCAGGGTTTATACGCCATAACTAAGTACGATCCACATCACAAGTAAATGTGGCTTACGGGGCTCGAAAGTAATCGCCGTTCAGCTGATTATGGATTGCGAATGGGCATGGATTTGAGAAACTTTTCATCGAGTTTTTGTTTAAACCCTTTAAAAGATGTACATACAGGATACAGCTCGTACACAACTTAGTTTTATCAATTGGAGCTCTCTTCTTGTTAATTTATGCTACTCTTCCGTTCTTGGTCAATCCCCTATAAATTAAAAAAGAAGCATTCTTGAAAAAATGCTGATGTGTCGTCGCCAGAGAGCTCGAAGCATATTTTAGCAAATAACTTTTATTAATTATACTAATTACATCTATGTCACTATAGATTTATGTCAAAATTCATTACATAAATTAAAACTATTTGTACCCATTTAATTTGAAACTATATTACTATTTTTTTTAAAACAACAAATTATTTTTTTAAAATGATAATTATTCATATTTTATTAAAATAAAGTTCATACAAATTTTTCCACCACGTTAAGATTCTTTTCTACATTCAAATATTTCACGGGTAAAATGTATTTTTACATAAAATAGTCACAAATTTAAATAATAATAAAAATTAGTTACATATTTTGTTTTATACAAACGAATCTTAGATCTCAAATAATAATTTTATTCGTAATAATTTTATTTGAATTCAATTTATCCGCACTTGTTTACCTAGTTAGAGTATTATCATTAAATATTCGTACAGTATATATAAATCAAATTCATATCCTTTTTTATTTATTCAAGATTTTCTTAGGCGTAAATCAGAGTTTATCAAATAACCAAAGATACTCTTTTAAAATTACGGTAGTCCAAAGTCAGTTGGTCTTTTTTCTAACTTGGCGTTTCGTTATACTTTTTTTTTTTGAATGAAACTTGGCGTTTCGTTATTGCATAAATTCAGCAACTAATTTTTATTTTATACTATCAATTTTTCAACTCAAAGCGTGAAACGTATCCATACTACTTTACTTTGTATACCTAAAACAAATACTCTGTTTTTGCTCTGTTTCTTTGAAAACTCTGTATTTATTATGGAATCCTTTAGTATATATGTACATAGGAAAAAGTATGCTTAAAACAAAATTAAAAGAGAAAAAAAAAAAAAAAACCTTTTTGTTCTTTGGTATATGTCTTACAATTTTCTGGAGAAGTAATAAGGTGCGATTTTGAGGACAAGACCGGGAAAGACATCATCCGGATCATGGATATGAGGGTTTCGCTCCACTATAAACGGGTCACCGCATTTATCTCCGATGGTATGAAGCGTCTCACCTTCTCCGACGACGTAAATCTCTTCGCAAGGTTTCTCTGAGAATTGAGACCCTCTGATCGAGTTAGAAGCGTTGTTCTCACGAACAGATAACAAAAGTATTAAAGACAGCAACACAACAGCAGAACACCAAGCGCTCATGTCTGAAGAACCTGTTCTTGAACCTCTCATGCCTTTTTAGTTTCTTCTATATTAAAGACAAAAGTATAAAACGCTTCGAGTTTTTCTCTCTTTCGATAAGGAATGGGAAATTGAGTTATGTATTTATTTGACATGCGTTTTGAGTTGTTTTATATTGGGAAGAGAAGTGAGGGTAGTTTCGTCTTTTGGTCTAGGGGTGTTGTGTTGTGTTGGTTGGGTTAGAGACTTGGTCTCTTTATGCTTGTGGTGCAGGTCAACGGTTGTGACTCACTAAAGGAGATGTTTGCACTTTCTTTTAACCTATTCCTCCAAGTCATATCATCCTTATCAGTTTCCCAAAAAAAAAAAAAAAAAAGCATCCTTATCACTGATTTGAATATATATTTTTATTTTATATATATTAATAAATGGATTTTTATGTCATTGTATAAAATTAAATGTATGTCATTAAAAAACCTATATAGGTGGCGTTTTAAAACTAAACAGCTTAGGACATGTAGCCTAATAGCAATTTCCTAAAATATTAAAAAAAAAAGTTAAACTACGAAAAAAAAAAAAAAAGTAGATTCGAAATTTAGATAATAGTGAATAACATTTTATATGCCAAAAAATTTAGCAAAAAAGGTAGAAAGAAAAAAATATAGAATATTAAAAACTATAAATAAAATCTTCACAAGTGTAACAAAATGAATGGTAGAGTCGCAGAGATGACAAGGTGACATGTAATGGAGTTTTTAGATTCGAGTAATTTTCATAATATCTCTGAACTCCTCTTTTAGTACTAGTTAAGATATTGAAAATACTATTTATTTGTTTATTTTAGATATTGTTATAGTTGACCAATCAATTTAATTAATACTACACCAAATCTATAATTTCAATTAAAGTATCACAAATATAAAATAAGATACTTTTTTTTTTTTTGTCATCTAATGTTATATTGATAATACTTGAAATGTTACGACGCCGACTATGCTGGTGATCACGACACGCGTCGATCAACAACTGGAAACGTGTTCAGGCTTAGTTTAGGAGCAGTTTGTCTTTGAAAAGTAAGCGGTGTTTTAGCAGTAACCCTTGTTGGAAGTGGTAGAAATACAACTTTGCCGGCGGAAAAACGATATATCCCCAGAGTCTAAGCCCAAACAAGGGAAGCTAGGCCGGCGGACAAAGGATAAGTCCTGGAGTCAGCTAAAACTACACAACAGAAAGATTGAAAGCCAAAACGAAGTAGGTCGAAACCAAACAACTAAGAACAGAGGCAATAACAATAAAGTCCAAAAGATAAACACTAGTTCTAAACGAAAAATCGATCTTTTCTTCTTAAGTTCCTGCGAATGAGATGTACCAATGTTGCCCACGGCCACCAAAGATACTTTTCAGAGTATATAATGTTTTATCAAATAGATTATATTGGAAAAAAATTTAGGATATCGTATTTAAGTAATACTCTTTCCATTTCAAAATATAGTATATGGTAACTTAAATACGTAGATTAAGAAGTCTTTACTTTTAAGTGAGTTCAATCAATCAGAAACAATACTACATAATATAAAATAGTAAATTAATCTAAAAATTGTATAGAAACTTGAAAACATCTTATATTGTGAAGTATTAACTAAGGAAAATAGAGAATATGGTTAAAAGAAACGTAGCCTTCGAGAGTAGCTAGCCAGCCGCCATTTAAAGACACGTAAGTTATTATAGTTCCACAAAAGCCAACGCTCCAACTACCTTTTATTACTTAACTAATTAACCTTAGATATTATGTACGATTTCTTATAATCCTCAAATTACAAAATACTCTAATTCGTTATAAAAGTGGTTCATCAGTATTATCATTTTTTTTTTTTTTTTGTCAACGTGTTGCCGATCGATTCTATTATTCGTATGTTTTGGATAAAAAGAATTCGTACCAGTTGTCATCGTATCGGTTGTCCTGTCGTGAATATACCATACCATAACCTGGTGAACCAGTCATAACATTTGATGAAAGTAAATGATTTGACATAACGGAATTAATTATTCAACTAGCTATTTTTAATTTGTAGTACATTAAATCTAAGTATTATTATGAATCATTGAAGATGGGTACTGAGCAAACCAAGTAAACTGCAATACGTTTTGATAAGTTTGAAGAAAGATGCATCCTCTCCTACAGCATCTAACTGAATTTTCCATATAGTGATAAATGCGTAGCAAAGTCTTTTTATTCCTAATATTGATCCTATTTCAGCAATAACGTAAGAAGGACGTTGTAAAAACCTTACAAACCAAAAGTGAAAAACAAACATCTAACCAAATTTATACATAGGAGATAGTGGGATCTGATAGATGTAACTGAATAACCCGATGAAATGTATTTTAAAGGATATGATCATTTTAAAATTTAGCATTCCAAAACTTTGTGAAAGCACATCACTATATTAAATTTAAAACTAAAATTTTATCTTTGAATGCTTTTACTTTTAAATTAGATACTCGATTAGTATACATCGTGTTGATGTACACTAAGATTAGGGAATATGGTGTTAGTGAAGGTTAGACAAATTTGACGACGAAAAATAATGGGAATCTTTATTGTTAATGGCGTGCGGAAGATGAGTAAACACGAAATGAGGATCAACGGTTAGAATGAAATTTGACAAAGTCCGATCGGTCCACATTCTATAAAAGCAGTCCCAACAATTCTATAGGTTTATATATTTTCCACAACGGCCGAAAGTCTTACTTGTTATTATAAGCATCCATTAAGTGTTTCATATGCACATATTTGCGCAAGAAAGGTTTATATAAAACTATCAATTATCGAATATATGATTTTTTTTTTAATGGTCGTGGTTTCTTTTTATGAGTTTTAGAAAATTAAGTTAATAATGTCCAACCATCCCAATGATTCGATCATATATATTGGCTTTCATTACTATACAAATTGGTGTTTTGTTTAGTCGAGGAAATTTGAATGATACAATACAATCATACAAGTCAATAATTTGTTTTGGTTATCTGCCAATTTCGGGAAAAAGTCCATGCGTCTATGTGGGCTGGAGGCTAAATTAGTTTCCTCCCAAAGAAAAACTCGAATACTAACGTATGAAGTTTTCCTCAGTTAGATTTCAGAAGTCAATCAACAACCAAGTGAGCTACCTACTCTTAATAAGAGAGAGAGAGAGAGAGAGAGAGAGAGAGAGAGAGAGTCCATTACTTGATTAACATGAGAAACAAGATTTAGATATCGTAGGATAATCAATATGAATATATGACTAATATAGTTTTACACATGTTTCTCGTCTTTTGAGTCATTATAAATGATATCTTAGTGTTTTCTTTTAAAAACATAACTTGGTGCGTAGGTTAAGTGGATGCTGGATCATAGTGGAGAGAGACTCATTTGAAAACATGTCTTGCATGACCAAAACAGATGGGCCTTGTTGGCAAAAAAAACAGATGGGCCTTCTAGCCAAGTCCGCCGTTGGTGTGTGAATGTGATTGTGGCCCCAACGTAACGTTTATAACAATATTTTAGGAAATTAAACTATTCAAAATTTTAATAATGTATCTTAAATCATAGCTAATACTTGATTTTCTTCTATCTTTGTTTTTGCAAATTTCTATCTTTGCTATTATCCATACAGCTAATTTCCAACTTATCACTTTATATTGGTTTTTTTCCTCGGACATCAACTAATAGAAGCTAGTAGTATTGTTTCAAACTTACAACTCAACCATATCCATTTGTTACATGTTTTATTTTACCATCATTTTTTGACTAACCACAAGTCCACTAACCACAAGTCCAAGACCCACATCATGTCAGATCTTCAGCACAATTTAAATATTAGATCATAATCTCAATATTGAGCATTTTGAGCCCATGTAAACAACAAATACAATTCTTCTTTTAGCCCGTTGTTTTTGTTGTGTTATATAATGAACAGATTGGTATTATTCCTATCATTGTAGACTTTACACATTGGTGTTATTATAACTAGCCACATATCTGTCGTACTTACTACCACACAATCAAAACTGACGATAAGATTTATGCTTTCTTCGATCAAATTGATGATTCAAGCAAACCAAAAAAAAAAACATCATAAACAATATAAACAAGTAAGTGTTAATAGTAGTAGTGAGTGAGAGACATGGCTTCAACGAAAATAAACCCATTAACAACAATCTACAAATCCCCAAGAAGATACAATAACCACAAATCCCAAAACCAAATCAAACTTGTGATTTCAAATTCACTAAACCCAAAACCCAACACAACAACACAGCTCCCCAATAATCTCTACAGTGTCAGCTTCAAAACCGTTGGAACAGGTAAGCTTGGCATCTCCAGATATCCCGATTTCGAATACTCTCCTCAAGGTGGCTCCGGCACCGGAACCGCTCAAAAGATCGACGAAAACAGAGCATCAAACTTTGGATTGTTGTCTGTTTGTTTCAATGTGGCTACTCTCTATATCCCTCCTCTCACTAGCCAAACCACGAAATTTCTCGGCTTTCCATTGCCTCCGTTTCTAAAAATCGATATCTCACCGGAGGTTTTCCAAGGAACTATCGAACCTGAATCCGGAAAGGTAACAAATTTCATAAAATCCTCTGTTCTTATAAATCCTCTGTTTTTAGAAGTCCTCTGTTTTTAGAAGTTCTTTTTGAACTTTTTTGACATGGGTTTGATATGAAAGGTGGAACTGGAGTTTACGGCGAAGTTCTTTTTCACGGCGGGAGGAGGGATATACAGAGCACCAGCGTTGGTGGTGAAAACGGTGTTGACGACGGAAGAGTCAAGAGGAGAGAGGAAGAGTGGGAGAGGGGAGAGAATGGATAAAGAAGGGAAGTGTAGACTCGTAGGCGTGGCTAAAGTTGAGACCGTCGACGATTGGTTTATGAACACGTTCCTATCTCTTCCGGAGGAGTGTCTCGCCGATCTACAAGCTGTTATTTCAGTCTCTGATTCTTGATCTTGAATCTTGATCTTGATGATAAGCTATAATTTGTTTTGAGTTTTGAAGTAACAAAAGTTGTTTTTGTTACAAACTTGTATTAGTATGTTTTTTCATAGATGATTGTGGAAGAATTGAATACATTAAAATTGTAATGGTTGCGTGACACCCCTAGGAATAGAAAAGAAAAGGAGAAATGATGGGCCTGAGCATGGAAAAAAACCAAATTACAGATTGAAGAAGTGAATGCGATTGACACATATCTTTAACACTTGTTCGTTTGTGGAAATGTGATCTACCAAAAATATATATTATCTTCGTGATTTTATCTGACCGACCTTGTAGTTGATGATACTACTTTTGTTTGAAAAATTTGATTGATTACTGTACTGTACATGACTTGTCATGAAAAAGTTCGATATGACTTATTCCAGAAAACAATTAGTGTTTTTTTTCTTCATACTGTAGAAAAGCATCATCAGATGATTATATTATTATTGTATTTTTTTTTTTTTTCTTCTTCTTCTTCTTGCAAATTTGCCTTCAGGGTTCCCTTCCAACTTGGTTGCCGTGTTTTACGCACATAAAATTGGTTAAATAAATTAAAGAATAACAGACTTATGTGTAAATTTAGTTAAAAGAAAAGATATGAGTTTGGGAAAATGGAATAAAATCTTCCTCGTACTCAGAAATCAACAAAACTCTCTGGCCAAACACTAATTACCACGTGCAACTATAATATCATTGCGTTGATCTTCTTGTTTTACTACGTTTCAAGAAAAGATTTCCTTTCTCTTCTACTACTATAGTTGTAGGATTGTTGTAATCAATAAACTACAAATGATAATAATGGTTTTTGTATGTGTGTGTACTGTTTCGTATCAGTCGATGATGCTTAAAAAGATACAGTACTACTTACTTAACTGGTGTAGTTTTTAAGGACAGTTTAACTAGTACATTAGTGATAATAGTACAAGAAAAAACAAAAGGCAGTTCATCGATAGGAAATTTCCTCCCAAAATTTTGGGGACCAGTTCTCTCACATTCACACGCGCAAGACTTGAAACGTGAGGCTGGTGAAATCATCGTGTTGTCAATGTATTCGCCCAACGCACGTATTTTTTATTTGGTTTCACGTTAAACTAGAGTTATTTTGATTCGTTTTTCTTCTTATTTAGAATCTAGAGCAGTGCCGACGATGACCCAGTGCACAAAGTGCATTTGCACCATGTCACAATATTTTGGAAAAAATTATAAGGTTTTTAGGCTCTTCAATGTTTCATATTTTGACAAAAAAACCCCAAAATATTGAAAATCTAAAAATAAGACCTGTAAATTAGGAGAAAAAAAAAATTTGGCATAAGGTGCAAGAAAAGTTTGAGCCGGCCCTGATCTAAAGTCCAAAGTCAAAACACAAGCCAAAGACTAATTCCTAAGAATTCTTGAAAGATTAAAAAAAAAACACTTTTGTCAACTAAAGAAAGTAACAGAAGTTATTGAAGTCAAGACTAATTCCTAAAACTTCTTGAAAGATTAATTTACTAGTGATGATGAATGAGTTAGATAAAAAAAATTAGATTCAAAGTTACCATCATCATATAGATTCACAATGGGTAAAAGAACATTTCAATAAACTGAATGCAAAGTGATGTTGGTGGATAATAATGACATATATAAATAATGCCGAGAAACTTGACTTGGTCGACTAGTTTTTCTGCAGTATGTCACATATGAGCAAAGCATATATGCTAAGTGTGTGAATGATGATGATGGTGTGACAACAATATCATCTAATGTTCATCAAACCTTTAGTTGTACTTGTACAGTAGTGATTTGATGATTTTGATTATCTGGCTTAATATTACAGTAGATAGCTCACAGCTAAAAATGTTGGTGTGACACTGTGACCATATATTGATATATATATATATATGAATAAAATAAAATATCTGAAAAAAAAAGTCTACACAAATAAAAAAAGAAGACAAGAAAAGAAACACACACAAGTGAGAGGGTGAATCGACGTCTGTGAAGGCACTGCTCTTCACACGCGTCTCTCTCTCTTTCGCCACGCGCTTCTCTTCTTCCTCTTTCACGCCTCACTCCCTCTATCTCTCTCACGGGTTCTCTCTCTCTCTCTTTTGCCGCAGCGAGATCTCTCTCTCTTTCTCTCTCTTCTCTCTTGTTCTCTCTATGAAGCATCCACCTGTCTCCGCGATTTGATGGACAAGAAGAAACTGCCACACCGAAACCTATTCAATTTACTCCGATCATCCCGCACCGACTTACTCACCCCCTCCTCCTCTAGATAACTAAATAAAGTTTTAAGCTTTTTCTTTATTCCTCCTCTTCTCTTTCGTTTCCTCTTCTGTTACTCTGTCTCTACTCTCTAAATCGGATGGCGCGAAATCAGAGATGGGTTCTGCTTATCGTTGTGGTCTCGTTGTGTCTTGTTTCAGCACTTGAAGCTAGTGACGGAGATTCTGATCCTCTTTACAAGTAATAATAATAATAAAGTCTTCTTCTTTTTTTTTCTTTTTTTTTTTCTTTTTCTTAGATCAGATTTTGTTTCCAATTCAGAACCCTCTCTTCTCTGCTTTCATATCGTTGGAGATGTTTAAAGATACAATCTTTTTTATATCTTAATTAGCTTTCTTGTTATCTCTAACGGAACGAATCTATTTACATTCATTGATTGCATTGATACTGTCTAGGTTTTTTAATTACTGTCAGAGTCGACCGTTAAGATATTCATTGATTGCATAACTTGGCAGCTAGGATGATTCTCATTGTTGTCTTAAAACTCTGTGTTTTATTTACTACCTTTTAGGATGCAAGTACATGTAAGGTTATGGTTTCACAGGTTTTGGTTGGAAATTAGAGCCACAAACAATGGAGTGATTAGGAGGAGGAGGAGGAGGAGGTGGTGGGGAAGGGCTTAACTATGAGTTTACAAACTAAAACTATCAACTCTGTTGGTTGACTTTTCCAAATCTTTTTTTTTTTCTTTTTTTTTCTTTCCAAAGTCTTGTGGGTGAGAGTTGGGACACGTTAGAGATGAGATCTTTGTGTGTTTCCACAAGCCCTTTCATTTTAACTGTAGGGTCATTTGCTTTTGTTGGAAAGATTATAAAGCCAAAGATACTAGAAAGTGACTTGTGTCGCTGCAAGTGGTTTCAACTAGTTTGGTGTTTTCTTTTTTTTTTAACTTAGTGGAAGCTTGTCTTTCTCCCTGTCCATCTTCTAAGTTAGGAGGGTGGTATCGTCTAAGTTCACTCTGTTTGCTAATAACATTGGTTAAAGTTTGGTTGTTAGTGTACTCTCTCTGCTGGGATTAAAGATGCTGCTTTATCCTTGTGGCTTTTTACTCAGTTTAAAGAACAAACCAGTGTTAATATGCTGATTGGTTTTGGTTTACAGGTCATGTGTTGAGCAATGTCAGAAAACAGGATGTGTGGGGGATACTTGCTTCCAGAACTGTAAATTCTCAGCTGATGGAAAAGTCATTGACGGTCCATGGTACATGCAAGAGCCACTTTACCTGAGATGGAAACAATGGGATTGCCAAAGTGATTGTCAGTACGAATGCATGATGACAAGAGAAGAAGAAAGAAGAAGAAATGGGGAGAGACCTACCAAGTATTTCGGTAAATGGCCACTCAAACATGTCTATGGAATTCAGGTAACTCGTCTTCTTTTTGCAATTCTGTATATTTCAGCAACCCTTTCAGCAGCTGATATATCTATGTATATCTATCTTTCAGGAACCTGTCTCTGTTGCATTCTCTGCTCTAGACCTTGCTATGCAGTTCCAAGGATGGGTCTCATATTTCATCCTCGTTTACTATAAACTGCCTCTCCAGCCAAATCGAAAAACGTACTACGAGTACAACGGATTGATGCATATCTATGCCATCATCGTTATGAATTCACTCTTCTGGAGTGGTATTTGTCATAGCAGGTAACTAACATATCCAAGATTGTCAATCAAGGAATCCTCTCTTTATTTAGTAACTTTGTTGCTTTCTATATATAGAGATGTTGAACTGACAGAGAGGCTAGATTACTCTTCAGCTACTGTATTAGCTGCATTTACTCTCATTCTAGCAACACTCCGGTCTTTCAGTATTCACGATCAGTCTGTCAAAATCATGGTTACTGCACCTATTCTCGCTGTTGCAGCTACTCATATTCTCTACCTCAATTTCTACAACCTCGACGAAGGTATCATCTTTTCTTAGGGATTATGAAACTAAAACGTTGGTTTCTTCAAATGCATCTCACTCTATAATGTTAACAGGGCTTCACAGGAAAGTTATATTCGGGATTGGAGGGATAGAGATAGTAGTGTGGGGAATATGGGCTGCTTTAACGTCACATCCATCAAAGTGGAAGCTAAGATCTTTCTTAATGTTGAGCATACTCACAATGTGCCTAAGAATGCTAGATTTCCCACCGTACAAAGGCTACATCGATGCTCACGCTCTTTGGCGCGCCGCAGGGATCCCTCTCTCTTACATTTGGTGGAGTTTTGTCTGCGATGACGCTGTTTTCAGAACCACCGTTCATCTCAAGAAATCCAAGTGAATGAATGGATTCACAAAAAAAAAAGTCTCTTTTTTATCTTTTATTTTTTCCGGCGAGTTTCTCCGGTGTCCAGAAGTTGTTTTAGGGTGTGTTTTTTGCAGAAGAAGCAAGCAATGCTGTTTGGTTCTTCTGTGGTGAATTTGCTTTCGCTTTTTAAGGTCTTCCTCTCTATATTTTCCTGTTTTCTTCTTTTGGTTTTTTTTTTGTGTTTTTTGTTTTTGCTCTCTAGGCTCGTCGGCCGGAGAGTTTTACCGTCGAGAGAGGAATCGACCTTTAAGATCACCAGTTTCATTTTCCCGCTCTTTGACTCACAAAAATCCTTTTTCAATTTTCTCATTGTAAAAAAAAAAAAAAAGAACATGTTTTATTATATTTTTTTATCTGTTTCTTATGGATAGACTTACAATTACTTCAAATGTTTTAATATATGTATTGTGTATATAAACTATATAACTATGGACCAATTAGTTCAAAGTCGGTCTTGATTTTAGAGGGTTCCAAAACTACGCTTCAGTGCAACAACGTAGACGTTGTAATCACCGATTAGCATGTCTCAACTACGCTTAGAGATCAATGTAACAACATAGACGTTGTAGACATGTACTGTAATCACAGATTATATCATATGCCTGCTGGTTTGTTCACCTTTAAAAAAAAAAAAGATAATTGATTAAAAATTTGGGATGTGTCTGTTATTTGGAAAGTGCATGTTTCCTCTTTTTGGTTATTTTTTTATTCTACTTTTGGCTTTAAAAAAAAAAAGTAATTGAAAAATGCTATATATGTAATTATTATTATATAATACTGCAAATTGGCTGTCAAACAAATTTTTCCTTGTAATAAAAGGATAAGTGATAAGGGATGATAAAGAAAACAGGATTACTATTGGTTGCACAGATTTTCAATTAATCTTGTTATCATGTATAAACCACTAATTTTGCTTGTGATTATTTTATAATATTTTGTAAATCTTAGTTGTTAAAAAATTAGCTGTGCATTTAAAGATTTTAGGGATATTTTCATAGCACAAATGGGATTTTTTTTTTCTTTCTTTATAAAGTGGACCTGTCAGTAATAAAACGGGTAATATACAAAAGGGAACATAAATTTCTCATTTTCATTTTCTATCTTTGAAATAATAAAATGTTGAATAGAATAATACAGGTCATATACAGCTAAGCTATTGCACTTAACAGTATAATGTCATATATAAGAACATAGTGAGACAAGAAAATCTACTACTCAAGCAAGAAAAAATTTCTCAGGTCAGTGTAGAAGAAGAAAGATAGCACTAGAACAAAAGATTTCTTAATGCAGTGTTTTATTCTTTAGATCCTTAATTTGATGATGCTAACGATTTTTTATATGATTATAATACAGTGATATCCGCGGAGAAGAACAAAAAATTTGGGTGGGGACAAAGCTCTATTGTCCGATCCATTGGAGCTCTTTTGTTTCACGTGACCTCAACGTTGTGTGGTAACAGTCCAAGCTCTTAGCGACAAAATGAGCGGTAAATCTAACTATGTGACCGATGAATTAACAACCTTATTGTTTAGCCTTGTTTTCACTAATGAGAATTTTATGCTGTGTTTTGATACAATAATCCAAATCTACATATATATATATATAGAAGAAACCAATTCAGCTGATGGTTCAAATCAAAACGGGATGATAGCATCAACCATCAGTTCAAATGGTGACAATTCTCAGGGACGGCGTCCAAAGAAAACTAAGATCAGATGGGAAAATGAGCTTCAACAAAAATTTCTGGAAGCCATTGACCACCTTGGTCTACGCAGTAAGTATCAAAAGTTCTCTTTACCTACTATAGCGATGAATAAAGAATCTAACATCAGTTTATTAGAATTGAAGTCTATCGTTAATATCAATTTGGTTATTTTGCTTGAGTTATTTATTAAGTTAGGGCTGGGTATTCGTCGTGTTCGTGTTAATTTAAACAAATATCTTATTTGCAAAAGATATTACTTTTCAAATGTTTTTAGGTTGTATATTTTATTACACATTGAGATGCCATAAGATTTAAAGGGAATGTTGTGTTATAATTTTTAAGCCATGATATATCGACGTATATAAATTCTTTTAGGTCTTGATTGTTTATATAGTTTTTAGAACTATGGATTTTGGATTTAGCTTCTCAAAACTCATATTTTACACAATCAAAATTTTTGTCAAAATAGATTCTCTTAAAAATAGGGAATCTGATTTTTGGAATTTTCACCAATTTTCTTCATTAAGAATCCAAAAACCAAATATTTGTGTTTTTCATTGTTCTCAAACGAAGATTAATATTTTTTTTCTGTTTAATTTTTTTTTCTTTTTACAAAATCTAAAAACTAAAAACCAAAATCTAAAAATCATAAACTATAATCTAAAAACCATTAAACATTCATGACTTTAGTTTGCTTTTTTTTTTTTTTTTTTTTTTTTTTTTTTTTTTTTTTTTTTTTTTTTTTTTTTTTTTTTTTTTTTTTTTTTTTNTTTTTTTTTTCTTTTGGTTATATAGGGCTGACGTATAACTCAATAAATTTTTAGACTGAGTTATTCGTCTTCTTAATTTTAACTTATCCAGTAAATGAAAAATTACAATGAAATGTGTCAAGCCCTAACTTGCAAAAGTTTTTTTAAAATATCAGTGATTTTGCAAATAAAGAACCAGTACTTTGAAGAGAATGATATTAAAACCGCTCAGCCAAATTAAAATATAGTAACGACATATTATTAATGTCGATATATATATATATATATTTGTAATTTAGGGCTGACGATGTATTACCCGATAAGTAAATTCATGATCTATTTTTAGTTGCTTATTCATATGAAAAAATTATGGCAACATTATTATATTTATCAAGTGTAGTTTTAAGTTTTGATCTTTAATTCATTTTAAGGTAGATTAAATACGTTAAGTATTAGAACTTAAGAAGGTTCAGGTCGTTCTATCGAGCATGCTTCATAATTTATTTTACTTTTCTCATATGTCAAGTTATTGGGACATATATATTTAATACCCAAACTAATGATCTATCTTTTGCTTGGTGATTGATATCATTTTGTAGAGGCTATGCCCAAGACGATCCAAGAATTCATGAACGTGAAAGGCATAACTAGAAGTCACATTGCCAGCCACTTGCAGGTTCGATCCTGATCTATAACATTGCTTAAAGTCATAACCATATATATGCCATTTAATCATATTTCAAAGAACATAATATAATCAATGCTATTTGTTGGACGTAATATCTTATATCAGCATAAAAGATATGACTAATGTTGGAGTTGTTTACGTTGTACAGAAGTACAGAAAACACTTGAAAAGGCTTAAGCAAAAGGCCAAAAGAGCCGCAATGGCAAAAATAATTAATAGGAAACTCACCATCTCTGCATCTGCATCTGCATCTGCATCATCCGGTGTACTTGACCTACAAGGCACCTTCAAATGCGCACAACTGAACATGGACGATCTGTTTCAATCCCAGCTCGGCGATGGTGTTGGTCAGTCGAGCCTTATTCTGAACAAGAGTGCCTCTAGAAACTACATGATGCAACAAACCAGATCCAACTTGTTGCCTGTGGGAGGAGGTCGCGGATATTCTAGTGGCGTGTTGCCTTTGAACAACGAAATGAGAAGCTTTTCGGCAACACCTCAAGTGTCTCGAGTTCCTGTACTTGGACAATATGGTAATGCTTATGGAGCCGGCCGAGTTGATGGTAATGCTTATGGCTCTCCTGGTGGAAGCTTGGCTGCCATGAACTTGGATGTCAATAACAACAATATGAGTGACCCGATTCTTCCTTCTACATTTGGAAAGTCCTTATCCAACGGTGGTCAGACACAGAGCAATTTGCTTGGGCTTCTAGAAGCACCTTGGGGACATCTCAAGCTCCTCGAATTGGGCAATATGGTACAAGAAATGATGTTTACAACGCTGGGATCAATACAACTGAATATATAGATTTGACTGGACATGGTGGAGCAAGATTTAATGGCTCTCTTGGTGAAAATGTGGGCACAATGAACAATAACATGACGAGCCATGGAAGTTCAACTTCGAGGCTTTCTTCCCCATTGTCATCCTTCTTTGCCAGCGAGGATCGGGTACAAAGAAATTTGAATGCGCAACTGGATGGTCTGATACCTATACTAGAGAGTATGAGCGTGTGCAATGATGACATTGGCAATACAGTTAACTCCCAGTTTGATCAGAATCAGGTAGAGTAACTTATAACCGTATTAACTAATTTAACCTTCTTTAATATTAGTTTACAGAAATGAAGCTAATGGTGTGATTTATATGTGATGATTTGAGTAGCATAAAGGTCAAGTGAGTGCTGGAAACTCTGGATTGTCCAACGATGTTCCTGAAGGAAGTGCAACTAGCAATTCGAAATTTGATCACGTAAGTGCATGATTTTTTGTTTTTTTTAGTTAGTATATATATGTATACGTATGAGTGTGTGTGTGTGTGTGTGTGTGTGTGTGATTCATATGTGATGATTTGAGCAGCTTCTAAAGCAAATGGGTGTTGGAGATTCTGAATCGTCCAACGATGCTCTTCTTGAGAATATAGTTAATAATTGGAGTAATTTCAATAATGTAAGTCAATTTTTATATTACTCTATTTTATGTTTCTTTTCTATAGTATTTTAGTGGTATATATATATATATATGTGTGATTATTTGACCAGTATCAAGGTCAAGTGAGTGCTGGAGATCATGAACTATCCAACACTGCTCTTCTTCAGAAGTTTACAAACTGGAGCTTTAATAACGTAAGTCATGTTTATATTCCTTTTATCTACTGGCATAAATATGTGATTATTTGACTAGCATTATGGTGATCAAGTGAGTGCTGAAAATTCTAAATTGAACGATATTTTTCTTGAAAAGTATGTGATTAATAATTGTAGCTTTGATAACGTAAGCCATGATTATATTACTTTCTTTTAGTAGCATATATATATATATATATATATATGTGATTTTATGTGATGGTTTGGGCAGTATCAAGGTCAAGTGGGTGCTGGAAATCCTGAATTGTCCAACAATGTTCTTCTTGAAAAGAATGCAATTGATAATTGGAACGTCAATAACGTAAGTCATGTTTGTGTTAATTACTTTCTTTTACTACCATATATAAGCCGTTTATATGAGATGATGTATGCAGTATCAAGGTCAAGTTGAAAGCAATGCACTTAATAATTGGAGATTTAGTAACATAAGCCATGTCTATATTACTTATTATTAGTGGTATTTATATATGTGATTATTTGACCAGCATCAATATCAAGTGGGTGCTGGAAATCCTGAACTGTTCAACAATGTTCTTCTGGAAGGGAATGCCATCAATAATTGGAGCTTTAATAATTACGTAAGTCATAATTAATTAACTTTTTTTTCTTTCTTTCTAATGGCGTAAATATATGATTTATATATGATTTATAAGCAACATCAAGGTCAAGTGAGTGATGGAAACCCTAATTTGCCCAATGGTATTGCTCTTGGAGAGAATGTGATTAATAACTGGAGCTATAACGTAAGCCATGTTTATACTATTAATTTCTTTAAGTAGCATATCTGTTATATATATAGTGTGATTTAAATATGATGATCTGAACAGCATCAGGGTCAAGTGAGTGCTGGAAATTTTGGGCTGTCCAACGATATTCTTCTTGAAGGAAATGCAATTAACAATTGGAGCTTTAATAACGTAAGTCATATTTATATATTTTACTCTTAGTATCATATACTATATATGTGATTTATATGTGATGATTTGCGCTTGCAGTATCAAAGTCAAGTGAATGTTGGAAATTATGAAATGGCCAATGGTGTTTTTCAAAATGCATTTGGTAATGGGAGCTTTGATATTGTAAGTCATGTATATATAACTTTTTAAAATTAATTTATATATAGTGATATATGTAGTGATATATGTGATGATTTAATTAAGCAGCATCAAGGTCAAGTGAATGCTGGATATCCTGAATTCGCCAAAAATGCTCTTTTTGAAAGGAGCAACTGGAACTTTGGTAACGTAAGTCATGTTTATTTTTAACCTTTCTTTTTAGTAGCATATATAACTGTGTACATTGTATATCTATATGGAGAGAAAATTTATGAATCATATATACATAATCTATGATTTAGGTGAATGACAACCCTACTGAGAAAACATTCAACTCTGTCGATGCTAATTCGAAAATGTACATTCCTAATCCCGGCATGAACGCAATAACCCAGGTTAAACTATATAGAATATCTTATTATTTTTACCTTACAGTGACATGACAAACCATTGATATTTAAACAATTATTGCATCCATAGGAGGAACAAAGTAGGAATGAAGAAGCATTGAACTATCTAACTGTGAATTCGGAGATGTATCTTCCTACTCCAGATATGAACGCTATCAATCAGGTAACTATATATGAATATAATTTTTCCTTGAATCACTTTCATGCAAATTATTAACGTGACAAATAATTTGATATTTGAACATTACTTGCATAGGAACAAGGTAGCGATGAATCAACATTGAACTCTATCGCTGCTAGTTCTTCGGAGATGCGTATTCCTAGTCCTACTCCCGACATAAGCACTCGCAATCTGGTAACTATAGACATCTTTTATTTTGAATTATTTTCATGTGAAATGGCATGACAAATAGTAATTGATATTTAAACATTTAATTGCATAGGAAAAAGGAGTTGCACCTTTGCCGGAAGTTCCATTGACACCAATCGATCAGCTGGTAAAATGCTTTAAACCTTTTGAACCCCATTTTGTTTCAAATTAAACTTCGAAGGGGGAAAAAAAGCTAATTATATACCAATACCTTATTCTCATTTTTATATCAATATTAGGCATAGATATATTAGGTCGTATTTTTATACTTGTAGTTCAGGAATGTCACATGTGAACTACATTCGAACTTCTCATATCAAATTAACTGACTGGTATGTGTTTATGTTTTCTGATATAGGATTGGACGACCGAAGGAGACTGCATGAACTTTATGATCGATATTGATGACTTGTTCTAAAAGAGCCTCGAGGCCCTCTCTATTTCGCTTTCAATAAAAGTATCTGATTAATATCTGATAACTTGGTTATGTCGTTCTCTTCTTTAAGACTATATTTAAATTTCGGATATTGTTTTGGTTTAAGACTATTTAAATTGGGATATTTGTTCTGGTTTGAGATTATATTTAAATTTTGGATATTTGTTTTGGTTTTGACATTATATTTATATTTTGGATATTTTTTTTTAATCGTCATATTTAATTTGGATGCTGTTTTATGAAGTTAATAGATTATATATATATTGAGTGATTGTAGTTGTAGATCTATGCTTAGAAGTTAGAACAGTATAATTTATAATTTATATATATATATATATATATAGTTTTTTGGGCAAATCGCCTCAAAACTTTAATACTCTTTTTATTTTTATTTTAATTCGTCTTTTTAATACTAAAGCCGATTGTTTTAATTAATCTGTAATTTTTTAGGATTTATTTTATTAAATTATCATTTGTAGGCTTTGTTCTGTCGTTCGGAACCGTTTGTGTAGTCTTAAATTTGTTGGTATACGAAAAAAAAAACGTTTGCCAAAAACCATTCAGACTTCAGAAATAAAGCGACGAAATGAGAAATTATATGAGCAATATTATTATTTTTCCCTACATCAGGTGTACAACGACTGCTTGGAAGTTTATGGTTTGTCCCTATATATATATTCTTGAATTGCTATGGATCTTTTCGCATCTGAACAGTCGTTGTTACACCATCCACCACTACCGACTACACTACAGTGACTACTTACTACTCTACTATATATATGTGTGTGCCAATTCATAAGCTCATTATTGTTCAACACTTATTTTAATGTATGCGATTGATCTCCATATTATCAATAAAAATGATGAGTTTAACGAAAATCATGAAGATACAGAAAACATATATATACATATACACGATTATGATAATCATCAGTATTCGTTGAAGCATAAGCAACACACGACAACAAAATTAGATAATGTAACCGAAAAGACTAATCACGACACACACAAAAAAAAGTCACATATGTTACAAGAAAGGGAATCTGAGAGCAAAATATTTAATATGTAAAGTATGGTGTATATATATATATGTATATGTATATGTGTCTTAATTGAATAATTCCCATTTGTGATTAGGTTGAACCGGTTTAACTGTTTGTGGCGTGGCCGCGGAAGTAGAATGGGAATCAAAGGTTTCCCATCTCGTTGTTATGATCACCGAAGGACTTGATGAGGAGGCCGTCGGTTTCCTTGGCACTTGCTCATCAAATGTCAGCAAATCCTGTTCCTTGTATCGCGGTTGTGTTTGTGGCTTTGGTTGCATTTGCGGTTGCGGTTGCGGTTGTGTGGAGTTTTTGATCTTCAACAAGTCGAGTGCCTCAACATACTTCTGTAATCTTTCCTCCTTCCAACATTTTTCAAATCCAATCATTAGAAAACAGTGTTTTCAAAACACATTAGACTCAAAATATCTACTACTATTTTAAAAAAAAAACTTATCAATTCGACTGCAAAAAATATTAAATAACAAGACTTTATGCTTATGATTGGTAACTTATACTAATAAGAGTTATGTCATTCCATAGAATTTCTAGGTTTGATTAGTAACAAGAAGACGAAGTCATTATTTACTACAAAGAAAAGATCTTAAAGTTAAGTACCTGTATCTTCTTCTTTAATTCAAAGTCTCCATCTCCTGAGATAGAATCGAGTTTAACCAGTTGATTCATCAACATGTCCATCAAATTCTCCAGATTCTTCTCTTCAACTTTTCCTCCTTTACCAATCACTGTATCAAACGCCGACAGCTAAAATCCAAAAATAAAAAACATTTTTAAAAAAAATTCTAAACTTCAATTTACGAGACAAAACAAGAAAGTGTTAATTAACTGATCGGAGAAATTAGGAATTTATATTAAAAAAAAAAAAAAAAAAAGTCGTTATACTTGGCCGGCGAGTTTTTGGACTTGGAAAGTAATGTCAGAGATTGCTCTAGTAGATTTGTCATGGAGTGAGATTTTCCTCAACTCGAGGAGACGTTTCTCCTGAGAAATCAGATCATCTTTGAGAACAAGTTTGGAACGATCTTTAACACCGGAAAGATCAAGAAACATCTTTGAATCTCTTTCTTTGTCTTTGTATATAATCTTCATGTCTTGATGATGCACTCCTGTCGCACCAGACAATTTCTTCTTTAACTCTCCTATCCATTTATATAATTCAACAACAAAAAAAAACAATCAAATTCAGAAGAAAAAAAAAGAACAGAGCATAACTCCTAGGTTTTTGTTGTTGTGTACCAAAACTAGATTGAGAGTTGATACTGATCTCGTGGTGAACCGAACCGTATTTGACCCGAACCCGAATAACACGTGGCACGTTGGAGATTTGATCCGTTCGTTTCTGTACAACCATTCCTCCAGGTCGGAGCTCTAATTCACCGTCGCCGGGAGTAGTCGCCGTTGTTCCAATTTGCATTTTCATCATATTTCTTTTAGGGGTAAAAGAGAGAAGAGAGAAATGATGAGATGAACTTGACGTCTGAACACGATCAAGAAGAAGAATAAAGAAACGTCTCTCAACAAAATAAATATACCTTTAACAAAAAAACAAAATAAATATACTTTTTTGTTTTTTAATAAATTAATATTTCCGTTTCTAGACAGAACTCGTGGAACAAGTTAGAAGTATAGAAGAAAAGATGAAAGAATCATTAAGAAAAGAAAAAGAAAGAGTGACAGCTAATGTGATTGTTGTTATGTCTCATACTATATGTTTGTATTGTATCCCCCACAATATTTATTTCTCATGATAAATAATGACGCTATTTATATCCCCTACATTTATCATCTCTGTTCTGTTATTAATATAAGTCGTGTTCTACACGTCATCGCTTTTAACTCCGACAAAATACTCTGCAAACTGTAATAAATCTCTCTCTCTCTTGCGAAGATCCAAACTGTCTCGAATTATCGTCGGTGTGGTGTGTCTTCTTGCTAAGTTTTCGACCTGATAACATACAGACTACACGAAAGCTTTCTTTAATCCTTTACTGAAACAAGTTAGTGCTTTAGACAGAGACACGGTTGGGTTTTGACATCAAAAAGACTGTTCCAGAACAGAGCTTTCCACTGTTGGAGAACAGAGAGTTTTTTTTTTGTAAACTATTAGTATTATTTCTGGTATTTTATTAATGGGCTTAATAATGGGTATAGAGTTTGATAAAATGGGCCTGTTGGAAATTGGAAAGCTAGGGCTTATGTTTTTTTTTTAACCTGAATTTCTGTTTCGCAAGATTCTTTATCTTCTGTTCTGTAGGTGAAGTACTCTCGCAAGAACCTAATTTAGGGCTTATGTTTTTAGTTTGGTAAGGTGTGTGATTGAAAAAGCATAATTTAGTTTTTTTGGGGCTCTCAATGAGCTAAGATTTTATGGTTAGTGATTGTATATGGGTCTTATTAGCTCCATCATTTGATCTTTATACGATATATTGTTTGTGTGGGTTGAATTGTCAAAGTGAGTAATATTGGGGTCAATAAGTAATCATGCAAAACAAAAGGGGATATTTGTCGTAGCCCACTCATTTACAGCTGCAATCATTGGTACAGTTATTTACCCAAAAAACAATAATAATAATAATAATTTTGGTCAATCTACACGCGTCGCACACGATCCGCTCTCTCAATCGGACGATCCAAAAATACAGTTAAACTTTATCGGTATAGGGTCACGATTACGCCACGCAATCAGAACATCTAAAGCTTACCCAATAGATCAAACGATACTTGTTACGATGAATCCGACACGTGTCGGTATTGACTAACGGGTAATAAAAAGCACTTGCAAGAAAAAAAACCACAAGGCGGTGGATGGGCACTGGCTCGTCCGGTCAGATTTAGTTCTTTACGATTTCAACTAGGCGCGTCAAGTGCATTGTTGTTCCTCCAGCTCTCTCCAGGATTTTTTTCCCCATTTATATTCTAACTTAAAAGAAAAAAAAAAGATTTATTTATTGTAGCTTTTAATCTTTATAAATATATTACAAACAAAGCTTAAAACTTTTTTTTTTTTGTTTTCTCTATTTCACTTTATTAATTCTCTTCCTCGTCTTTGGTTTCGATTCAGTTGGGTGTTTTTTTTCTTCTGCTAGTTGTGGTTTTCAGCTTTTGTTCTATGTTGATCGAAGCTTCACTTCACAGTTCTTGGTATGTTGGTCTCTTCTGTGGTCTTCTATATTAATTTTATTTTCCTTTTTGTAATTTATATGTTGCTTTTAAAGTATCTGATTTCGAGATTTTTAAGGGATGAAATCTACTATTTTTGTTGTGTGATTTGGTTAGTTTCTCGGTTAATTATGTAAAGTAACGAACTTTAGAAAAAAAAAAATTAGGGTTTTGATTTTTGGGGGGGGTTACAGATGTCAAGTTCAATGTTAGTGGAGCACCAGATTCGAGTTTAGGTTTCGATAGAAGACAATGTTATTGATCTGATTTATATAACTGGTGAATATGTATTTTTGTTTGTCCTTGTAGGTATCCGCAGTAAAAAGGTGGGACATTTGTTGTCGCATTGGGGAAGAAGAAGAAACAATTTTGTCTTTGAGACCCTACTTTAATGGCTTCTTCAGCTTCTGGGATTTTCTTTCAAGGAGATGATGAATCTCAAAGTTTCATCAACTCTCACTTGACTTCCTCTTATGGGAATTCATCTAACTCTGTACCTGGATGTGGTGGCTATCACAATCTCAGTATGGTTTCTGGGGATATGCATAATCCGGTTATGATGAGTGTTTCAACCCCTGGTCCAAGCGCTGGAGCTAGTTCAATGGTGACTGATGCTAATTCAGGGCTTTCTGGAGGTGGTCCTCATTTGCAGCGTAGTGCTAGCATCAATAACGAGTCCTATATGCGTTTGCCTGCGTCTCCAATGTCCTTCTCTTCAAACAATATCAGCATCTCTGGGTCGTCAGTTGTTGATGGGTCTACTGTGGTACAAAGACATGATCCAAGTGTTCAGCTTGGTGGCTCCAGTGCTACATCGCTGCCTACATCACAAACTAATCAAATCCCGCTTTCGATGGCTCGTCGTGCTTCTGAATCCTTCTTTCAAGACCCAAACAACTTGAGCCAAGCTAGGAAAAAACCTAGGTTAGATTCAAAGCAGGATGATGCTTTGCAGCAGCAGATTTTGCGTCAGTGGCTTCAGAGACAGGATATGTTGCAGCAGCAGCAGCAGCAACAACAGCAAGGCCAAAACCCGCAGTTCCAACTTTTGCTTCAGCAACAAAAGCTGAGGCAACAGCAGCAACAATATCTTCAGTCGCTCCCACCATTGCAACGGGTTCAGCTGCAGCAACAGCAACAAGTGCAGCAACAACAACAGTTGCAGCAGCAGCACCAACAACAACAGCAACAGTTGCAACAAGGAATGCAACTGCAGTTAACCGGTGGGCCAAGACCTTATGAAAATAGCGTCTGCGCTCGAAGATTGATGCAGTACTTATATCATCAGCGACAAAGGCCTTCTGTGAGTGTGCTCATAGTCTTCAGAATTATTTGTTTTTTTATGTGTATTCTAGAAAAAAGCTCTTGACAGATACCAGTCGTGTCGTTGCTGATTTTGTAGGAGAGCAGTATTGTTTATTGGAGGAAATTTGTCACGGAGTATTTTTCTCCTCGCGCAAAGAAAAGATGGTGTCTTTCTCATTATGATAATGTGGGGCATAGCGCACTTGGTGTTTCTCCTCAGGCAGCCACGGTTTGTCTCCTCTCTTTCTCTTGATCATGTGAGCTTATCATATGCTTGCCTTACGGTGGAGTTGCACATAAGTTACTTATTCTTGTTGTCTGTATATTTGCTATTTTTAGGATGAATGGCAGTGTGATCTTTGTGGTTCTAAATCAGGAAGAGGATTTGGTAAGTTCTAGTTTACTTATCCCCTGATGAAGAAGAGGAAAAAACCAAAACATCTTCTCTTAGTAAGTTTTTTCTTATGAAATGTGCAGAAGCAACTTTTGATGTCCTGCCAAGGCTTAACGAGATCAAATTTGCAAGTGGTGTCCTTGACGAGCTTCTTTATCTGGGCGTACCATCTGAACGCAGATATGGTTCTGGTATTATGGTGTTAGAGTACGCAAAAGCAGTTCAGGAGAGTGTGTATGAACAGATCCGTGTTGTTCGCGAAGGCCATCTTCGGATTATATTCTCCCAAGAGCTTAAGGTTTAAAGAGCTTTTGTTTTCTAAATACTTTCAATCATTTATGTATTAGAGTGATTTGGCTTATCCTTTTGCTTTTTTTCCAGATTCTCTCATGGGAGTTCTGTACTCGCAGACATGAAGAGCTACTTCCTCGTCGCCTAGTAGCTCCACAGGTAACATAAATGGTTCGTAATATCTTTGTATCTTTGAAATACCTGGTCCTGAGACTTTGGAATGTCTGTTTCCTTTGGTCGTGCAGGTGAACCAACTACTTCAGGTTGCAGAGAAATGTCAGAGCACAATTGATCAAAGTGGATCAGATGGGATTCATCAACAGGATTTGCAAGCGAATAGCAATATGTGAGTCGATGAGTCTAGTCAATTTTTACATTTCTTTCATCTTTATTTCTTTCAGTCAGTTCATTTTCACTATTTATTGCATTTTCTAGAGTATTGAGGTAAAAATATTCACTGATGAGAAGAAGATAAGAGCTAATTTAGCTTGATAGTAGTACAAATATTATGTGCTGATGCCAAGTCTTTTGCTCCAGGGTCATGGCTGCTGGACGTCAACTAGCAAAAAGCTTGGAGTCACATTCACTCAATGACTTAGGCTTCTCCAAACGATATGTTCGATGTTTGCAGGTATCTCTATGCTTACTTTCTTAAGTCAGTAATTTCCTAATTTCTCTGCACTTTCTTAAGTCTTCTTTTTTTAACAGATTTCTGAGGTTGTCAGCAGCATGAAAGATATGATTGACTTCTGCCGTGACCAAAAAGTTGGTCCAATCGGTAAGTCAATACATAAACCTTAGAGTTTCCTTGAGATTCATCAAAACGCATTTGTGTTTCTATTTCTTTGTGCTTATATAAAGCTTGCTACCTTTTTACATCTGCAGAGGCTTTGAAGAGCTATCCATATCGAATGAAGGCTGGTAAATCGCAGATGCAGGAGATGGAGCAACTAGCAAATTCTGCTCGTGGACTTCCACCTGACAGGAACAGTCTCAACAAACTGATGGCCTTACGAAATTCCGGGATTAACATACCGATGAACAATATGACCGGTCAAGGTGCTCTTCCTGGCTCTGCACAAGCTGCTGCCTTTGCGCTTACCAATTACCAGACCATGCTCATGAAACAAAACCACCTGAATTCAGACCAAAACAACACTACGATCCAACAAGAGCCATCAAGAAACCGGAGTGCATCTCCGAGCTATCAAGGAACTAGTCCTTTGTTGCCTGGTTTTGTGCATAGCCCATCTATAAGCGGTGTTTCTTCCCATCTGTCTCCTCAGCGGCAAATGCCAAGCTCCAGTTATAATAATAGCTCAACCCAGCAATACCACCAACAACCACCTTCCTGTAGTAGCGGTAACCAAACATTGGAACAACAAATGATTCACCAAATATGGCAACAGATGGCAAACAGCAATGGAGGCTCCGGTCAACAACAACAACAACAGCAGTCACTATCTGGTCAGAACATGATGAATTGCAATGCCAACATGGGAAGAAACAGAACAGATTATGTTCCTACAGTGGAAACACTAAGCACCGGCTCCAACAGATTCAGAGGTATTAAGGGGTTAGAGCAGGGCCAAAACCAGGACGGTATGGTCTCTAATACATCTCTCAACTTTGCGAATAACGGGTTCTTTAGCAATGAGGTTGATGAAAACATGGGATATTCTTGGAAGGCATGAGAGGTCTTTTGGGATTTGATAGTTAGTTTCCAATGTTGTCTTTGTAAAGAACTGAGTTAAAGACTAACTTTCTTAGGTATATGAATCTCATGAGGGGGTTTCAATGTTGACGTGTCTACGATGTTGTTGTTCTTTCTTCTTCTTAGATTAAGCTTCTCTTTTTATGAAGAGGTTTTTCTGGAAAGTGTTACTAATTCTGGAAAAGAAGACTCTGTTCTTCAAGAACTCATCGCTTTATCAATCAATATGTGCTTTTTTCGTCTATATGAATGTTTTATTTAAAAGCTGATAGGTACAATTACAAAACAAGCTAAACACAGATGTCTTTAGTTTAACACTTTGGATCTCTGATTACGATTACATCAGTATATTCAAACCTCCAAATCAGATGAAAGGTTCAGTATTTATTACTGGCTGGGTAAGGTCAGTTCCATTTTACAGATGCTGTAAACTATAGCTATATGTAGTAGCATAGAGCCATAGACTATAGAGAGCAATAAAGAGACTCGATAACGAGATTTGAAAAGTAAACATTAAGTTATATATATGACTCGAACCCATTAAAGTAGTTAGATGATATATATTGTTCTCAATAAATAAGTAAATGACTTTTTTCTGCATACTACTAAACAGAACACTGATCGTTGGAGCCGTAGAGAATTACAGCCTTTGTGATTTAAGTATGCGTGAGCATTGAGCAAGGCAAAACTTTGTTACTTTTATCTCCGAGCATAAGCGGGTATATCATTCATCGTAGGTAACACTTGGCCACTGTCCCTAAGAGCATCTTTATAGGGGAACTATTTTGGGTGTTCTTAGAGTAAATATATTATGAAAATAATGTAAGATCAGTAGTTAAGATCTTTTGTTAAAAAGTTAGTTATTGGGGTAACATGTTTAAGATCATAAGATTTAATAATATAATAATGTCAAATATATTACAATTATAAAAACTTATAAAATAACATTTAAATTGCAAACTTATAAAACTTTTACTAAAATTCAAAATACAATACCAAAATTTTATGAAACAAAAAAACATTAAAAAAAGAAAAAAAACAAACATATTACTTAATTAAAGCACACAAACATTTTATTTAATTAATATATAGTTTAATGTCCAAATTTACTCTATATATTCTCAATCAAATCCTCTTTTAATTTGTGAAAAATTGTTTACAAAAAATAATATCTATTCACAGTTTGCCACATCAGCTTAGAACTGAGCCAAGAACAGTTCTACATTAAGAACTGATCTTGGTGTTCTTATGCCACTATTCATTATTTTTCTAATTTTTTGTGCTAAGAACATCCTTGGTGTTATGCCTATAAAGATGGCCTCAACATCACCTTCTGTTTTCAAGTCGAATGATAACATTTATTATAGGCTGGATATATGTAGTCTGCTAATTCTGACTCTGAAATAGTGAAATTATGATGAAATGTCTCTATGCATTTTTTTAAAAATATAGTATGCAAGGTTTAATTAAAAATTATACAAAAAAAAAAAAAAAAAACTTGAAAAACATATACTTTTCATTTTCCATATACCAACCATCCTACTAAATCCACCCCACAATATAGAAGAGATTCTAGCTAATTAATCAACTCTTTGTATAGATACTATAGTTATTTGTATATAATAAGATAACTGAGTACACGTATAAATGCACTCAGCGTGGATTTAATTTATGAAAAAAAAACAAACAAACTAAAAATGGAACAGTTGTGATATTCTTTAATTTAGTTTTTTTTCGCATGTTAATCTTATGAACCAACCAGACCATGTGGCCATGCCAAACGTCTCCGCGCTTCTTTATCTAATTAATCTCTCAAAATATACACACTCGTGACATTATATAAATATTCATATATTGCTGTGAGGTCCTAATTAAATCATATAGATAGAACTACATCAGATATACATATAAAGAAACAAACTTATCTATGGCATCGTTAAAGTCTTTGGCAGCCGTTCTCAGCCATGGGTGCTATACTGATGGGTCAAGCCCAAGAATGTGGCAACGATCTAGCAAATGTTCAGGTGTGTGCTGCCATGGTGCTGCCGGGTTCAGGCAGACCGAATTCAGAGTGTTGCGCCGCACTTCAATCAACTAACAGAGATTGTCTATGCAACGCTCTCCGCGCAGCTACCTCTCTTCCTGCGCTTTGTAGCCTTCCTCCTGTGGATTGCGGTACTGATTTATTCACTTTTAACCATAAGTTTGGAAAATTTGGTTCGTTCCAAGATGAGCATGAACAGAAAAAATCTCAATACATAGTTTGAGTTTGGATACGATAGCTTTGTTGTCAACATCTATACGATTTTATAAATAATACAATAGAAATTTGTTGGGCTAGCTAAAAAAATATTAGCCATTTTTAAAAGGTAGATGAAGTAGAATCGTACCTGAAATATCAACTCTATAGGCTCTAGCTAACTCGACTAGTGTTCTTTTATATATGATGTATAGACTCGTATTTTCATAACTCTTTTCTGAGGTTTTTTTGTCTTTTGGTTTGTGTTGTGCAGGTATAAGTGCTTAGTTTAGCTACGAGTCAATTCTGAGATGATCGAGAGGGAAATGGATAAAAAAAAAAAAGAATAACGATAAAAATTCTATTTTTATGTTTTTTTCTCGCTCCTGCCTTTTGTTTTCTTTTAATACTTGTAATAAAGTTCTGAGAAGTTTTGCTTGAAAATTTATGTACTAGTGTAATAATACGGCTTTGCTAATTATGAGGATAAAACTTCCCTGTACGAAATAAATGCTTTTAATCATGTACGAAAGTCTAGTTATCGGAAAAGTACTCCTAGATTAGTTGTAGGTTGTTAAAACATGCATGGAAAAATCATGCAAGTTGTTTTGTTTGTTAAGCTAAAAAGTGGAGTATGTGTGTTTAAGAAGCTAGAAAGTCTACAAATACCTGACCCCTAGTGCTGATTGCTGAATAAGACTTGAGGATAAGATATAGGGGTTTGATCTAGTCTAGACGATCGTTATCATGTACATCACATCTATTTCTATTTTCGAATATTCCCTATTATTTTCTTTTTTCATATAAACTTACTGAGCTACTTCTAAACTGCATCCTCATAATGAGTAGAAAATAAACGACAACGAATAATAAGTGACTTGGAAGGAATTATAAAGCTTTCAAATTGGGTTAGAAATATATGGGTAACATCTTTAGTGTTGCAATAAAGAGTATAAGACTTTGAATTATGCCAGTATGCCACCACAATAACAACATATGTAACATTATGTGGTCTGGATTAAAAGATAAACCACCTATCCAGTATCATCCACACAACAACAAGTCAACAACAACAACAACAACAAAAAAATCTGTTTTTAAAAAAATATATTCCCAACACAAATTGTATAGTTTTGCAGTCATTGGAACAAAGAAACAAAAAAAAAAAGCTGCAGTATGCAGAAGTCGTAGACACTAGACTCCAGTGAAAGTATGGGCTTCAAAGAATGACACGTCCTCCCAATTATTCTCTCTTTTTTTTTTACAAAATGAAAATTTTATTTTTTCTCAACATTACATAATTCAAATATCTAATATTCATCACTTCACAATTTCACATCCCATTTCACATTACACACATACTCAAAAAAAAAGAAAACATAAAAGTGACGTATGTTATAATAAAAGGGTTTGAAACCGAAACACAAAGAAGAGATCTGGTACGGTTGGTAGGAAGTGTAGTCAGGCCCATTGACTTTAACCGACGCTCTTTTTTTTTTACTTATTAAAGCCTTTCAAAAACATACGCGTGTAACCAACGCTTTACATCTTGGCGCGTGGATGCGTACTCTGTAATCTGTCTGAATGTGTATATATATAAGCCGTTAAAAGCTCTCTCTCCATTACCAAAACGTTTTATGTTTTTTTTCTTTCTTTGTAACTTAAAAATAAAATAAAGTCTCAGCAAGTACATGATGATGAAGAGTGTAGTAGATTAACCGGGGAAATAAATCTACGGTAAACATTCTCCGGCGAGTTTCCGACGATGAACGATGGGCTTTTTCGGGAGACTTTTCGGGGGAAGTAAAAAAAAGTCAGATAATAAACGGAGGTGGAGCTTCACCACCACCAGATCTTCTAATTCCAGCAAGAGAGCTCCGTCCAAGTCGTCGGCTTCGGTGGTGGTTGAGGAAAATGGTTTGGATGCCGACAAACATGCGATAGCCGTTGCGGCTGCGACTGCTGCTGTGGCTGAAGCTGCTCTTACTGCTGCTCATGCGGCTGCGGAAGTCGTCAGACTCACTAGCGGAAACGGAAGCGGGAGAAACGGTGGCGGTGGAGGAAACTCGTCGGTGTTTCAAATCGGAAGAAGTAACCGTCGGTGGGCTCAGGAGAATCTCGCGGCTATGAAGATTCAATCATCTTTTCGTGGTTATCTGGTTAGTAGTTTACTCATTTTTCTTGATTTTCTTGAATCTTGAAAACTCTTATCTCTGTTCTTTCCTTAATTAATCTTTTAGTCTATTAAGGAAACTTTCCTAAAATTCTTTAACGTAGTGTGAACTAGCTGTCTGAAAATTCGGGGTTTTGTTGTTTAAATCATTCCCAAAATTCAAAATTTTGAAAAATTGGAAACAATGGGTAAAATTTTGTATTTTCTTGTGTGGGGTTTTGGTCCGAAAGAAACTGACTATAGAAGAAGAAGAAGACAAACAAATGTGAATCATAGAAGTTTCTTTGAAACTTGTTACATTCTGCCGACACTATTTTTAGTGGTTATGAATTAGAGAGTACTTAAAAACTTGTTTTATTTCTTTAACTACTCAGGAAAATTTGATGAAAGATCTGATAAGAATTTTTTGAGATGAAGTTAGATTATTGTTGGTGTGAATCATTTGATTTTAGTTGTATGATGGGCCAAGTTCTTTTTTTTTTTTTTCTTTCTTTCTTTCCACGTTATTTTCTGCTTTTTTTTTTTTTAGTTCTGAACTTTATGGAAATAAATAAGACTAATTAGTATTTTACAGATGGGTTCTCTTTTTCTTTAGGACAGAAACTTTAAAGTTGAAATCTTTAGCCAAAAACTTTTACAAGTTGCCTATTTTATCTTCACTTTTAGTTAATAAAGTTTCATTTTTTAACCATGTTTTTTTTCCAACTCTTTTTCAAGTTCTTATGGATGAATAAATTTGTTTATAAATAAAAGGGTTCAAAACACGGAATTTGGAGATTCTTTAATTCGAGTTAAATTATGTTATTTCCAAGATCTAGTATGTGTGTTCTCACATCTTGACCAATGTGAAAAGAAGAACTCGTGTGTGTGTGTGTACATTTGACCTTGAGTTGAGACATAATACTTTCGAGAATGGTGGGCTCTGTGATTACTATATCTAGTTTTTGGTACCAAGTGGAAGTGGTTGGGAAACTAAAAGCAAGATAGAATAATTTCACAAACCACTAATCCCATTAGCGGTTTTCAAAATTAACGATGATTGTGTCTTTAACAAATCATTAAACTCGTCTTGTCCTTGTTATCATTCCCTTTCAAACAAACTCAACTTCGATTATTTGTGGTGGAGCCAAATTATTTTATACGAAGTCAAAAATTATAAACTTTATACATTGGCTTCGGAAGTACATGCAAACGATTGTAACTTGTGTCTTGTTGCATTTATTGTCTGCATTGAAGTTTTTTTTTTGGTTCTATTTTGGCTAATGTGTTACATTTCAGGCGAGGAGGGCATTAAGAGCATTAAAGGCATTAGTGAAGCTTCAAGCGTTAGTGAGAGGAAACATAGTGAGAAAACAAACCGCAGATATGCTTAGAAGGATGCAAACTCTGGTTCGTCTCCAATCTCAAGCTCGTGCTCGAGCCTCTCGTTCTTCTCACTCCTCTGTTTCTTTCCACTCCTCGACCGCTCTATTATTCCCATCTTCCTCTTCTTCTCCACGTTCTCTCCACACTCGCTGCGTTTCAAACGCTGAAGTCATCTCTATGGACCACCGAGGTGGCTCTAAGCGGTTAGATTGGCAAGCCGAGGAAGTCCAAGACGAAGACAAGATCCTAGAAGTGGATACTTGGAAGCCTCATTTTCATCCCAAACAGCTACGTTCAGATAGAAACAACGAGTCTCCGAGGAAAAGACAACAATCTTTGTTGTGTCCAAGAAGTACAGAGAATAGTCCTCAAGTTGGGTCTAGTGGATCAAGACGAAGAACTCCGTTTACGCCGACATCAAGAAGCGAGTATTCTTGGGGATGTAATAACTATTACTACTCGGGGTATCATCCGAATTACATGGCTAACACAGAGTCTTATAAAGCTAAAGTCCGGTCACAGAGCGCACCGAAACAGAGAGCTGAGGTCTCTAATGATACCAGTGGCTACAAGAGATCTGTTCAGGGACAGTATTACTACTACACGGCGGTTGCAGAAGAGAGTGCGGATGTTGGAAGCCCCGGTTACTACGGAGGAGGACTTTCTGATCGATTGAATCGTAACCAAAGCGCTAAATCGAGGATGCATTCTTCGTTTCTTGTTTAGATTATGATTCTCTTCTCTTTTCTTTTCTTTTTCTTGTGGTTTGAGTTTGGTAATTTTCCTTCCAGGAGCTAAAGAGTATTAACACTGGGGGATGTGTAAATTGTTTTTAACAAGTTTCGATTGCTTGCAAAAGAAGGAACATAGCTCTGTTCTCTCTATCTTTGTTGATTAGTAGTGCTCAATCAAAGATAAATCAAACTGCTTTGATCCAAGTTAGACCGGTAAAAAGTGTTTACTAAAAACTGTGTCAAAAAACGGAATGAATGTTGAAATGGCTAAAATGATTTAGANCCCAAACAGCTACGTTCAGATAGAAACAACGAGTCTCCGAGGAAAAGACAACAATCTTTGTTGTGTCCAAGAAGTACAGAGAATAGTCCTCAAGTTGGGTCTAGTGGATCAAGACGAAGAACTCCGTTTACGCCGACATCAAGAAGCGAGTATTCTTGGGGATGTAATAACTATTACTACTCGGGGTATCATCCGAATTACATGGCTAACACAGAGTCTTATAAAGCTAAAGTCCGGTCACAGAGCGCACCGAAACAGAGAGCTGAGGTCTCTAATGATACCAGTGGCTACAAGAGATCTGTTCAGGGACAGTATTACTACTACACGGCGGTTGCAGAAGAGAGTGCGGATGTTGGAAGCCCCGGTTACTACGGAGGAGGACTTTCTGATCGATTGAATCGTAACCAAAGCGCTAAATCGAGGATGCATTCTTCGTTTCTTGTTTAGATTATGATTCTCTTCTCTTTTCTTTTCTTTTTCTTGTGGTTTGAGTTTGGTAATTTTCCTTCCAGGAGCTAAAGAGTATTAACACTGGGGGATGTGTAAATTGTTTTTAACAAGTTTCGATTGCTTGCAAAAGAAGGAACATAGCTCTGTTCTCTCTATCTTTGTTGATTAGTAGTGCTCAATCAAAGATAAATCAAACTGCTTTGATCCAAGTTAGACCGGTAAAAAGTGTTTACTAAAAACTGTGTCAAAAAACGGAATGAATGTTGAAATGGCTAAAATGATTTAGATATTAGAACAAATCGAAACTAAACAAAGGCTAACCGATGTAACTATATTTCCAAGACAACAACAGTGAGTTTAATACATCTTTGTTTAGGATAACCAAACCTCCTCAGTCAGATTTAAACACTTATTAGTCGTGAGTGCTACGACATCGTTCTAAATCCACTGAGCCAGCTTGAAAGATTTTAGTGCCTTCACTGAATGCTAGAAAAAAGCATATAAATTAATCAAATTTGATAATTTAGATGATACAAGAATATATATATATATATATATATATATATATATATATATATAAAGAGGAAAGGTTTAGTAGTAAGTTACAAGTTGCAATCGGTGTTAGGGTCGATGGTGAAACCCAAAACAACACCGCAGAAACCAGATAACGTAGAAATGGCGGTGGCGTTAGAGTTATAGACATTGATGAGTTCCATGAAGCAATTACAGAGCCACTTTCTCTTCTCCGACGAATCAGAGTAGGTTCCGATCACCGTCATGGCGTCGCAGCAGCTAGACCCTGGTATCGGATCCGGGTAACCGTAGTTTACAAACTCCGTGCACGACGTGACCAGCGTTCCTACCGCCGCACAATCGGCAGCGTTTTCCACCGTCGCTGAACATGTAGCCGACAATAGTAATAAGAAGAGAGACATCATCGGATAGAATGATTTCATCATATACATAACTTTATAAGAGGATGATGAATCTTTATTTGACGAAACTAGCTAGTTAGAACGTTTTTGCTTGTTGTACAAGCTATGGTTTATAGACAAGACAGAAAAAAATGAGCGTTTCCGTGTGTGTGTTTGGAGTTGGTTTCCAACAGAGGTTGTGTGATATCATCTAAAAACAAGTCATTTCATGCGAATGGTGATTCATGGTGCATACAATAGTGTCATTGACGTGCACGTTTAGCATTTCTTAACAAATGTTAGTAGTGAAAACCGTGTGCAAGTAAAAGGTGATCAAGAATTAAGCTCATAGAGATAAGAGAGTTAAAAAAAAAATTACAGTATGTTGGAAAATTTAACACTAATATAAACACATTGGATCTCCACCGTTAGATCGAGAGGGGTATGCTATGCATAATAAAACCGGACTTTTTCCCGGTGGAGATTTCACGATAGCGACGACGTTGTCGTTGTGATGAGATATTGTGATTGTTCTCTTTGCTTCTTCTCTTCGTCACGTCTATTTTTGTAAAACCCTATACAACGTAAAATTTTTATTTAACAATAGAAATTGTGAGTAGTAAACCTAAACAGAATATGAAATTTTTATCACAACAAATTATTTTTCTTCTACAACAAACTAAAATACTGTATATACAAATCTTCTCACATCTTAAATATACAAAACAAATTTAAGTAAAATTGGATATAAACACAAACCAGATCGGATTCGGTTAGATAAAACAAATTGAGATCAAAAGTCAAAAAGTCAAAAGCGATCGGATTCGGTTCGATTTATAAACCAAACACAAACCAGTTCGGTTAAACTAAAATCCCTAATTTGCCGTACCAATCTGAATCTCGTACCTTCTTCCATTAGTGATGTCGTAAAAAAAAAAAAAAAAAACTTTGGGCCGTT
>NC_025686.1:26017411-26058267 GCF_000633955.1 Camelina sativa | reverse complement strand
AAAAAAAAAAAAAAAACTTTGGGCCGTTCTAAAACCCCTTCATCATCGTCGTCAAGTTTTCGCCGTAGCTGTCTCATCTCACCGCCACCGTATTCTTCTTCCATTTCCAGGTTTCACTATTTCTTCAGATTCTCTCTGTTCAATATTGGTTTTGTTCCTCTGCTGCTATTGATTGTTACTCTGTTTGTGGTTTTTTAAAATGCTTGTTTCTACCATATGGTTAGCTTAGATTTGGATATTGTATGTTTAAGTCTCTGATTTCAAATCTGCTCTGGTTCTTTCATATGTCACAGTTCAATCTATAGTATGAGTCTTGTAAGGATCTTGTTAGTAAGATCGAGGATGACAAAAGCTTTGTTCTTTAATCTAAAAATCACATTTTTAATTCGTCTATGACCAAAATTACAGTTTCACTAATTTAGTAATTTGTCCTTTTTACTACTTGCAGGATCTTGTTTAGATTCTGAAAATGGCTTTCAGGCGAACCTTATCTATAAGGTCCACACTTTTCGCTCGTCGGAATCAACCAGTTTATCATATTGTACCTCCTCGTGTAAATGATCATGAAGGGGAATCATTTTGTCAAGAAACATCCCAAAGAAGTTACCATAGCTTTCTTCACCAAAGCTCCGTTAACAACAGCTTTGATTTCTCCAAAATTCCGGGAGGAGGAGGAAGAGGCTTACATTTGCCTCTGGCTCCTGCTTCTGGTTTTGCTTTCTATCGTTACATGTCAAGTGCACCTGGTGTCGGTTCGGAAAATATTGGTGTGATGTCTGATATTGCAGAAGTCATAAGCGAATCAACATTGCAAGATGTTCCAGCTCAGGCTGCTGCTGCAGTCAGTGAAGTTACACTTGCAGCTGCTGACTCTTTCTTCCCTATTGCTGCCCTTCAACATTGCATTGATATGGTGCATTCATTCACGGGCTTTGAGTGGTAAGGAACTTGATTTCAACAATCTGCCTGGAGTTGATCTTAAGTATTATACATCAAATGTTAGCTGAATAGTTCTGGATTGAGTTCCTGGATATATATGAGTTATATTCTGAACATAGCATATGGTTAATATATTACCATTTCCTCATATCCTTTCCGGCTATTAACAGGTGGGCGTCCATTGTTGTAGCAACCATATTGATCCGGTCATCAACAGTTCCTCTCTTGATCAAACAAATGAAAGACACGACAAAGTTGGCGGTATGTATCTTCCTTTTTCCTCCTTTTTACACTTTGCAGACCATTTAGGATAGTGCCTATATAAAGTCATTTCAGATATGGAGATTGTCTGTGTTTAGAGAATTCGACATGCTTTTTCGATTATGAAATTATTAAACATTACATGTGGAATATGAACTCTCAATAGAATAGGAAATGAGATTCACATCACTGTAGTCAATGACACAAGTCTCCAATAAATCATAAAGGAAGTACTTGTAAATTTCATGCGGATCTCCTACTTTTCAACCATTACATTTTCGTCTTGCTTCTGTGTTTACATACTCATGTTCTAAAACAAAATTTAAGTTATAAAAGAAAAGCATAAATAAGTCGATGAACTTTAACTTATATTTTGTGGCATTTATACTTGGTTCTCTATCTTTTCTGCCGTATGCCGCATCCATCAGTAGTCTATTGTCTGATCATATGCAGCTGATGAAGCCACGGTTGGAGTCCATCCGGGAGGAAATGCAAAACAAGGTATGTTTACTTTGTTGTTATTACAGCCATACAACATGGGATTCCTCCTCACTTTTGCTACTCTGCCAATAGCTTTGGCACTGACTACATGTCCACTCAGCTTTAGCTCCGAATTTCCTTATCTACATCTTTCTTTAATTTTTTTCTCCATATTTTCCGTTCAGGGCATGGACGCCGTTACGATGGCAGAAGGTCAAAAGAAGATGAAGAATTTGTTTAAAGAGTAAGCTGCTTTTAGACTTAAACTTCTTTTGACCAGAAATCAACTTGAAACATCTCTTTTGGAGTGTTGAACTTCTTTTGGTCTGATACAAGAATTCTAGACTAATTCTTAAGATTTGGAGTTCATGTCAAAATTACCCCTCGTTCATCATATTATGTCATATTATAGCTCGGCTGCTCTGCTAGCTATTGAGTTGGTGTAGTCTCCTGACATTTTGAGCTATTCTGGTTGATATGTCCAAATAACCATACAGAGTTTGTTTATAATTTACAGATATGGTGTCACTCCATTCACTCCAATGAAAGGGATGCTCATTCAGGGACCCCTGTTCATCTGCTTTTTTCTTGCGGTAAGATCTTTTAATCTTTAAGATGCTTGTTGGGATATGTTGTTTATCATGAGGCTTTTTGTCTCAAAATGAGTTAAATTTTTTTCCCAGATTCGAAATATGGCAGAGAAGGTACCTTCATTTCAAACAGGAGGGGCATTATGGTTTACGGATCTAACTACTCCTGACAGCTTATACATCTTGCCGGTTATAACAGGATTGACATTCTTGATAACCGTTGAGGTACGGTTTCTGCTAACTTAAATAACAATGTTGACATCTTCAACATTTGTCATGACTTACTAACTTAAGCTTGAAAATTGTTACTTCCCAGTGTAATGCACAAGAAGGCATGGAAGGGAATCCGATGGCTGGCACAATAAAAAATGTTTTCCGGGGGTTCGCTCTCCTCACGGTGCCCATGACAATGAGTTTTCCACAGGTTATTATTATTACCGGTAATAGCAACCCCAAAGACTTTGTGATATGTATTTTCTAATGTCTCTGCGAAAATTTATTTGCAGGCTATATTTTGTTACTGGATTACATCCAACATGTTCTCCCTCATGTATGGACTTGGTGAGTGAGTGTGTAATAATCAAGATTCCTAATTAATTGCAGCATATTCTAGGTTTGAAACAATAACAAGGAATGGTTTATGTGGTGGTGATTAATGACAGTGATTAAGCGTCCTCAAGTGAAGAAGATGTTACGCATACCTGAATTGCCTCCAACTCCTCCAGGTCAACAACAATCATTTGACCTGTTTTCAGCTCTCAAGAAAATGAAAGCCATGACACAGGACCATTCACAGAACCAGACACTACCAGCTTCGCCAGTAAACCCGAGGGCCTCGTCAACATCGTTGAGTCCTGTTAGTAAGAGGCTCAAGGCTTTGGAGAGCCAAGTGAAGGGAAGGAAGAAGAACAGCAGCAAGAAGAGGTGATCCAGAAGGGTGCATATAGTATTTTTGCTAGCCGGCCAGAGGAAAAATTAATAAAGCTTTTGAGTCAAGAAAGTGAACTAGTTACTACATACACAGAATTTTCCCATTATTGATGGAAACTACTCTTGAGAGCTAAAAAAAGCTGGAGGTGTCAGCTACTACACTAGTGAAATCATATGTGTTCCTTGATAATTTTATGGAACGGTAGGGTATGTTTGTTTTTTACCGGTTAGAGAATAGAAGATTGTTTTTATAGAAACAATTTGAATAACATACGCTCCTTTAATTATCTTGTTAAGTAACAAAATATGAAATAAATTTAAACATATATGGGAGCTGTTTAGAGAGGAGAAGAGACGGTGCGAGAGCTCGTGACCGTTAATTAGAGGATGATAGTGTTGGAACTGAAAGGGGATGACTCTCATTGTCACGCTGCTGCATTTGCATGTCTTAGTACGTACATCTCCTCCTATATCATGAACTTCCCACACTACATAAGTGGGGTTCTAGTTCTCTTGACATTTGCTCTTTTGTCTTCCAATTAATGTGTTTGTGTATGTGAATGATACTGGTTTCTTTAGAATGAATGAACCATATTATAATTGTGATAGCCTATATATATTGTGAATGATGCTGATAAATCATATAAAAAAAGAAACAATACAAGTCTTCTTTTTTTTTTTTTTTGTCTGTGTTAAAAAACCTTAACTTATAAATAAATATACTAACTACATCTCTTCTTACAACAAATCATAATAAAACATCAATTCTTTTTTTATTACTATTTATAATCTTACCGTTGTGAATCTTGTGATCTGATAGTACAATTGCAAAAAAAAAAAGAAACGTTAATCTAAAAAAAAAAGAAAAAGAAATATGCAAAACAAAACAAAAAAGAAAAGGAAAAAGGAAATCCTATTTATTTTATTATTAGGAGTTAGTAAACCCTACAAAATCTTATAAATACTCTTACATCACTCGATGGAAAAACAAAAATCATATCTTTCTATTTTTTAATTTTATTTATATTTTGGGTTCTCTCTGCGAAGAGCGAAGCCGCTCTGTCGCCGCCGGTGGTCTCTCGAGACGATGATGAATCGATGAAGCCGAAGGGAAGACCCGATTGTAGTAGAGATATACGTTCTATCCAAGTTAAGTAAGTACGCTTCCCTACTCTCTGCTTTTCTCCTTCATCTTAGAATTTAACGGATTTCCAAAATTCTAACATCTGATATTGTTGTTAGGTCTTGTCTTATCCAACGGTGGGAGATGTTTTCCAGTCCAAAACACGAACGGGCCAATTTCTAAAGAGGAATTAGCGAAGACTACGATGATCGACGAGCCCTTCTTATTTCTTGTTTGGTACTCTCTGATCTCTCTCTTTCTCTCTGTTCTTCTTCTTCTTCTTGTTTTGCAATTCTCATACTTGTCTGATTTTTGTTTTTAGGGTTTTTTTTTTTCTTTCGGACAAGATTGCAAAACCATCATCGAGTCGAGACGTGTAGGAGAGATTGCGTGTCTGCTACTCTGTTCTTGCTTCCTCAATCCTCACCCACCAATTCAACTCGTCTCGATCTCTCTCTTCTCCCCCACGGTTTGTCTTCCCAATTTTGTGCTTCTTGTTCCTTTTCTTCGTTTCTGATTTCTGTTGATTTGGTTTTTTTTCCTTTTTTTTTTTTTTTTCTTGTGAAGCGACGAAAGTAGATTCAGAACATGGTCGCTATGCTAGGGTTTGAAGAACTGACAAAGAAGATTCAGAACCAACACTGAGATGCCTTACAATAACAACATCAAACAAACAAACTGGTTCTCTTTAACTCTCTTTTATGTTTTGTTTTAATATATTATCCACCCTTATACTCTTTTTCTTTTTCTTTGTTTGTTATGTATCGTATCACCTTGTCTCTACTCTCATCAGAATCCAACCATTGACTTTAATTTTTTCTGTGTTTTGTTTTGTTTTTGCAGATTGAACCCTATGCCTACGACTCTACGAGCTAGTTCTCTGGTACTCAGACTGCTCCTAAAGTACGACAGAGCTCTCTGGTCTGGTGTGTGTATTTACTTGTCAGACTTTGAATTTGGTAAGCTTACTATTACTAAAGTTTCTTTTGTATTTGGTATCTGAGCTTTTTTACTTTCCTGTGTGTTAGGTTTATAGTGCAGCCGGGAAAGTGGATTTGGATCTTCCAATCATAAGTCATAACACACTTTTGGATCCTCTGATTGGAGAGAACCCCTTCAATGTTAAAGTTGCTCAAGTGGATGAAACATAGAACTCTCAGGTACTACTAGCCTATCAAAAAGCCTTTATTGCTACTGCGAAGTTGTATTACTCTCAATTCTAACTTCTCTGTTCGATTATGTTGCAGCCATTATATATTGATGGACAGCTTCTTCTCCCACGGCCCCCATAAGTTTGGTCTCCATAACCCGTTCAAATCTCCACTGGTTTGTTCTATATTCGAAGATACTTATGGTCATGTTTTTTTTTTGTACAGATACCTCTTGTATGGAGATGGAGATATATCTCGACAAAGGCAGATCATATGCTCGCTTTACCTAAGGTAACACATTCTTCCTAGATGTTTGTATTTGATGACAACTCTGTTTTGTGACTTGTTTTGAAACCATAGATTTGTGTGTGATGCAGGTAATTAACAAACCTCTTCTTAGAGTGGACAGCAAGGTACGGTATTAATTATTCATTCACATTGAATAATAGTCTCTTCCTAATTGTATTGGTTCCATCTCTGTTTGAAATAATACACTGTTACTTTGGCTAGGTAAGCATTGTAATGGAGCTATGGAGTTGGGTGGAATGGAAAAGTGTTGGCAATGGAAGATACATTAAAGAAGGAGCCACAAGTGAAGAGCCGAGATGTTTGTTTGTTCAGTTGACTGGTGGACTTTGAGGAGGCTGCTGTTTGGAGAGAGCAAACTCAAAAAAGGCCAAGGTTCGATCCTTCTTGATTTTTCAGATTTATTTCGTGTGTGGATTGATCGTTTTATTTCGTGCGTGTGTTCAGCAGGCCGACAAAGGCCCAATAACAACAACTTCAGCCCATCAAACAAGACATGCCCAGCCCAGGTGAATTTTTTCAGCCCTTCTATTTTTATTTATTTATAATCATTTAGAAGATTATTATTATTATGATTATTTATTTTGCCTCTCAGGGAAAATTTTCCAGCAATTAAAATTTCTCAGGTGTGAATAGAGAGAGAGAGGGAGAGAGAGCACTGTGCATTCACCGCCGCACCGGTGTAACGGTACCAGCAGCAATTCATCTTCTCTCCTCCATGGTTTGTCTTCCCAATTCTTGTGATGTTATGACTTATGTGTAGAGTGGCTGAGCCGCTGAGACGAGAACTATGGACTATTTTGGGTCAGGTAATTTTTTTTATATGTCTTTGTGTTGTCTAATTCAGTCACTCTACTTGTCATTTGATTTCTTGTTTCTCTTTTTTTTTTTTCCTGCAGAGTTTTGGTGGCTTCCGTGCACTTTACTACGCCGTAAGGACTCAATCAAGTGCTCATAACTTGTACACATGATTGTTGTCAAGGTCTGCTTCTCTGAAGCTTGGAGAGAGCCAAACTCAATGGCCAAGGTTCCCTTCTTCATTCTCTGTTTTTTTTTTTGTTTTTTTTACGCATTAACGAATTAGCTTTGGTAGTACATGATGAGCCTTGACTGAACTGTGACTTATCATGGCATTGTTGCAGATTTGTACATGATGCCCTAGTGAAATTGCTGGGTGGAGGAGAAGTATTTGGTACTCTCAAAGAGGAAGCAAAAGACAACGAGTCCCTTGAAAAAGACCTCTTCGGATACAATTAGATTTGGTACGCTCACTTTCTCTCTTTTCATCCTCCTTCTCATGTTTCTTTTTTTACAATTCTTTCTTTGTTTACAATTAGACTTGGTACTCTCTACTCTCAGTTGGCTCTTTGTTTGCAATTCTCATATTTCTCTCTTTCTTTGTGATGTTCTGTGTCGAGTAGCGAGGCCAGAGCTATGGGGCTGGTTGAAATCGAAGACTGTTGGCCATGGAAGGTACATTACACAAGGAGCCAAGTGAAGAGCTCAGATGTATGTTCAGTTTTTTTCTCTGCTTTTTCTACCCTTGAGCTCAGTTTTGGGATTCTCTTGGTGGTTAGAAGGTTTCTTCAGTTCTATTAGTGACCAATCCGTTGGGATGGGGAGTCATTCGTGGAGTCAGACCAGATCAGCAGTTGGTCAAGGTATTTTTTTGTTTCTGTTTCGTCTCCTTATTCCTTAGTCCTTAGCATAATGGTTCTATAGCTGTTTCACTCTATCGTTTTGGTTTGAATAATACTGAAGTGTGGCTTTTCTTTGATATGTTGCAGATTGTACTTGATGAGCTACTGAAATTGGTGGGTGGATGAGATAGTATCTGAGCTACATTTTCTTGTACTCAGAGCTGCATTCACCGGGCTACCAGCATTTCAGCTCCTCTCTCTCCATGGTTTGGCTTCCAATTTTGCTTATGTTACTTTTTCCGTTTTGATCTCAGTTGAGTGGTTTCTAAGTTTTTTTGTTTTTGGTTATTTGTCTTCTTTGTGATTGTTGAGTAGCGAGACGAGAGATATGGAGGTAGTTGAAATCAATGACTGTTGGCCATGGAAGATACATTACAGAAGGAGCCAAGTGAAAAGCCAAGATGTTTGTTCTGTTGACTGGTGGACTCGAGGATGCTGCTTGCAGACCAAACTCAAAGGTCAAGGTTCGATTTCTTTTTTTCAATACTGAGCTCAATGTAGGATTCTCTTGGCGGTTTTGCTAACATGTGAGAAGGTTTGTTCAATCTGTTAGTAACCAAACCGTTGGGATGGGAGTCATTCGTCGAGTCAAACCAGATCAGCAATTGGCCAAGGTATCTTTTGTTTCTGTTTCATCTCCTTAGTCCTTCCACATATTTTTTCATTAGCATAATGGTTTTTATAGCTGTTTCACTCCATCATTTTGGTTTCAATAGTACTAACGTGTGGCCTATCATGGATTTGTTGCTGATTAAGCTAGTCAAATTGATGGGTGGAGGAGAAGTATATGAGCTACACTTCCTTGTACGCAGAGCTGCATTCACCGGGCGACCAGCAATTAAGCTTCTCTCTTTCTTCTACACGGTTTGGCTTCCAATTCCCAAGTGACCTTTTGGTTCCATAAAATAATCTTGAGATTTCCATGTCTTAACTTAATAACTGGTTATCATTTTGTTTCTTCAGGTTTCTACAAAATACCATCTTTATGCCATTGTGGAGCATCTTTGGAATATAGCATCTTTTGGTCATTACTCCTCTTATGTGATGTCAGCTCCTCAGATATGGCATACGTTTGATGACGCCAAGGTAATATGATATAACATTTATATCTGATTTATGAGTTATATTGTTACTCGCAGTACAGAAATCTTGATGAAATTGCTCATGACAATAAGGTTTCAGACACTTGTTTGTGATTCCTGGTTTCATTTCTTGTTCTGTAGTTTTACTTGATGTTATATTCCTCAACTCTGTTTTCCAGGGAAGTCTGGTGCCGAAGAAGTCAACTTTCCCTTCTGGTATTAAAAGCACCTGCGGATATGTTCACAGCTCGGGATTTACTCAGATGTCGGGTAAGCTATTATTGCCTATGCTTCTAGAATTATAATTTCACAGGTTAGAGGAATAAATTTTACACTTTTCCTAGTGCTTTGAACATGAATGAACATTAACCTTCTAATTGTTTTGGTTTATAGGTATTTTACCTGCAGCAAAAGCATGCCAGGTTCTTTAGGCCATGAGGAGCATGATGCCAATACCTTTGCAGAATGGGTGCGTTAGATGTCATTCTTGTATTCTCACATTCTCTTAGACAACGAGTCCCTTGAAAAGACCTCTTCGGATACAATTACATTTGGTACTCTCTGATCTCACTTTCTCTCTTTTCATCCTCCTTCTTCTTCTTCTTGTTTGCAGTTCTCATATTTCTCTTTCTTTGTGATGTCCTGTGTTGAGTAGCGAGGCAAGAGATATGGAGCTGGTTGAAATCGAAGATATGGAGTTTGGTAGGTGCATGTTGGCCATGAAAGTTGCATTACGGAAGGAGCCAAGTTAAGAGCCAAGCTGTTTGTTCGGTTGAGGAGGCCGCTTGCCCTTGAGCTCAAAGGCCAAGGTTTGATTTTTTTTTCTTCTCTTTCTCTGTTTTTTTTTTCCCTTGAGCTCAAATTAGATTATCTTGGCGGTTTTGCTAACAGGCGAGCCTCCCAATTGTTTGAAGGTATTTTTTGTTTCTTTATTATTCTTCTTCTTAATCTGATTAAGTAAGTTTCTTCTTCTGTCTTTTGCAGGTTTTTTTGAAACAAATTTATGATCCGATCATCATCGCTCGCTCCCTCCTCCTACGGTTTGATTCTAAAGGTGCTATATATGATTGATTGATCGCTGTTTTGCTCTCTCTCTTTTTTTTTTTTTTTCTGAAACTTTGTCACTCGTTTCCTCTGCTTTCGTTATAGCTTCTGATATTTTCACTTTTGGGTTTCTAAAATTGAATGACATTGTTATTTACTTCTCACTGATTTAATATTTGTGGAGGTTGCTACTATGATAATAATTGGTCGGTGATATGGCTTTTTGATGTATCCTTGTCAAACTTTGAATATTGATGGTTTGTAGGGTTTACATCGTTGTAACTTACTTTGTGTGTGTGTTCTTTTTTTTCAGGAATGGGATCAGTACTGTCTCTTGATGCTTTGTGATGCTACTTACTAAGGTTGACGCTATAGATGGAATTGTCTATGTATGATGTATACGACTCTACAAGGTTTAGTTTCTGATATTCTTGGTACAAAGTTACATGTTCACTTCTTAATTTTCACTTTGCTTCTCTCTTTTTTTTCTTTCTTTCTTCTCTCTGATTACATGTTAATATTTACTTTGTCGTTTTTGTTATTTCAGGTTTTGGATGATGCTTTTATCATCAATCAGTGATCTTCCTCAGGCATTCTCATGGGTTCCTTTTGCTCTAAACACATCTCTTTTATTTGTCTCTGAATATTCACTTTGGTTCTATGGTCTTCTTTTTCTTCTCATTACATGTTAATATCTACTTGTCGTTTTTATCATTTCAGGTTTTGGATGATGCTTTTATCATTCAGTGATGGGTTTGACTGATCGGACTAGATCAGCAGTTGGTGAAGGTTTTTTTTTTTTTTTTTTTCTGTTTCATCTCCTTATTCCTTAGTCCTTCCCCATATTTTTACATTAGCATAATGGTTTTTATAGTTGTTTCACTCTTATCATGTTTGGTTTCAATAGTACTGATCATTGATATGTTGCAGATTGTACATGATGAGCTAGTCAAATTGATGGGCGGAGAAGAGGTGTCTGAGCTACACTTCCTTGTACTCAGAGCTGCATTCACCGGACTACCAGCATTTCTGCTCCTCTCTCTCCTCCACGGTTTGGCTTCCAATTTTGCTTATGTGCCTCTTTTCGTTTTGATCTCAGTTGGGTAGTTTTCTAATATCTGGTAGAACACGGTCTCCGGCGTTCATACCGTAACATCATCAAACTGATTTTGAAGGTATGTATGTAACAGTTCTCCCTTCCCTTTATGTCAGAACTTCAAAAGAAATATATAAAAATTGACGAAGCTAATTCTAGTTCTATATTTCTTTTTGTGTGCAGATCGGTGATATGCTAGGGTTTGAAGATTCAGAACCGAAACAAGAGATGAACTTCACCTTACAGTAACAACATCAAACTGGTTCTAGGTACTCATTTATATATAATCCACCTTATACTCTTTTACCGAGGAGGAGCTATCTGGTGCTCATCCTGCTCAAGTACTACAGAGCTTTGGTGTGTGTGTCTTTACTTCTCGGATTGAATTTTGTAATTTGGTAAGCTTCTTACTAAGGTGCTGTTGTGTTTGGTATCTGAGATTTTTTCCTGTGTTTTGTTTATAGTGCAGGGAAAGTGGATTGGATCTTCCAATCATAACATGCTTTCGGATCCTCTGAATGGAGAGAATCTTTCAATATTAAAGTGGATGAAACAGAAACTCAGGTACTAGCCTACCAAAACCGTTCTTCTTCCTACTGCCAATTTGTATCTGTCTCAATTCTAACTTTTATTTTTCCTCTTTTCTATGTTGCAGCCTTTATATATGTGGACAGCTTCTCCCAGTGCCCTCATGCATGTGGTCTCCATAACCCTTTCAAATCTCCAGAGAGGTATCATATGGTTTGCTTCGGCCTTGGTGAATTCTCTATCAATTTCTTCTTGTTGAGTTATTATTTCTCAGTTTGTTATACATATGAAGATACGAAACTCATGTTCATGTTTTTATACAGAAGGTACTATGGAGATATCTTGGCAAAGACCAGCTCATATGCTCGCCTTACTAAGGTAACACAAAATCTATTTAAGTTTCCATTCTGATTACCAAATTGATGTCTGAATGTGATCAATCTAAAAGAGTGTCTTCATTTGACTTAATTTTTGTATTTTTGTTTTTGCAGATTGAGTCATTTGATACCTTTTGCTACCCTAGATGCCAAGGAGCTATCTGGTGCTCATCCTGCTGAAGTACAGAGCTTTGGTGTGTGTGTTTACTTCTCAGATAGAATTATGTATTTGGTACTTAAATCTTCTTACTTAAGTTGCTGATGAGCTTTACTTCCGTGTTATATTTATAGTGGAGGTAAAGTGGATTGGATCTTCTAATCACCACACGCTTTTAGATTCTCTAAATGGAGAACCTCTCATTAAAGTTGCTGAAGTTGATGAAACAGTAACTCAAGTGTGAGCCGAGCCTATCAAAACAATTATTCGTACAAAGTGGTATTTGTCACAATTCTAACTTTGATCTTTCCTCTGTTCTATGTTGCAGCCATACATGCTCCAAATAGCTACCAGCAAGCTGCAGGAGAAGTCTTTGTCACACGGAAATTTTTGGAGAACTGTTGCGGTGGTTAGGTACATGAATCTTTTCACCATTTTTTACATTGGTTCCAACTTATCAGTTTCAACTGCTTTTTATAATTCTTATAGGATTACCAATCATAACGCTTCTTGCTCAGAGGTGCCTATTTATACAGTTCATGTTTGTGCCTAGCTTTTTGAAATTACAATTTCAGATTGTTTGTTCAGTTGACTAGTGGACTGGAGGAGGCTGCTTGAAGATCAAACTCAACGGCCAAGGAAGCTGCTTGTAGATCAAACTAATATCGACAGGGTATCAAAGAAGATTGGTATGATGTAGGAAGCATTGCGTTTCCAGTGATTCTTGTCAGAGGTAATGTTAACTTGTTTCACTTAATATGTGAAGTTTTGATAATGACTCTTTGTGTTGTTCTGATGCTTTCTTCTCCTCTGCAGCTGTCAGTGACTACAAACAGCATCTCCATTTTCAAAACTTGAGTGATGAAAAGAGAAACATACATCTAGAGGTATAGATTTGCACCAATGTAATTTTTCCTCCCTCAATAATATTTTTCTTGTTCCCTCCTTACTTACACTACACCTGTGCTGATTGCTGCAGGTGACAAGAGGTGGAAGGCGAGTGGATATTTCAATCTATGACACATTGTGGTGGGTGATGTCATACCTCTCAACATTGGAAATCAGGTAGGTGGTCTGTTCTATCCTTTTCATTTTATTTTTGAATGGAGGATCTTGAACCCTTTTATCCTGATCGAATGTGGCTGAACGAATTCTATGAATGGCAACAGAAGCTGTAAGTTCCGAATGGGAGATGTGCTTTTGTAGAGAAGGCAACATAAGCTGTAAGTTCTTTCAACAATTACATTTTTTGTCTTGCTTGTGTGTTTACATACTCAGGTTCTGAAACAAATTTTGACATACAAAAGGATAAGTCTATGCACTTAAACTTATATTTTCTGGCATTTATACTTGGTTCTGCTGTATGTTGCATCCTTCAGTAAAAGTCTATTCTATGATTATATGCAGCTGATGAAGCCACGGTTGGAGTCCATCCGGGAGGAAATGCAAAACAAGGTATGTTAACTTTGTTATTACAGCCAAACATCATGGATTCCTCCTCACTTTTGCTAATCTGCCAATAGCTTTTGCACTGGATTTTTTTATCTACATCTTTTTAAAAAATTTAAAAATTGTTATCTTGTCCCCCTTATTTGCGTTCAGGGCACCGTTACGATGGCAGGTCAAAAAAAAAATGAAGAAGAATTTGTTTAAAGAGTAAGCTGCTTGTAAATTTAAACATCTCTTTGGTCTGATAATCAAGAATTCTAGTTATTAAAATTTGGAGTTTATGTTAAAATTACCCCTCGTTGATCAATAGCTCGTCTGCTCTGCAGGCTGTTAAGTTGGTGTAGTCTCCTTACATTTTGAGTTTTTTTTCTTGAAATGTCCAACTGACCATACAGTGTTTGTTCATAGTTTACAGATACGGTGTCACTCCATTCACTCCAATGAAAGGGATGCTTATTCAGGGGCCTCTGTTCATCTGCTTTTTTCTTGCTGTAAGACCTTTTTAATCTTTGAAGATGCTTGTTGGGCTACGTTGTTTGTCTCAAATGAGTTAATTTTTTTCCCAGATTCGAAATATGGCGAAATTCCAAACAGGAGGGGTATTTTAGTTTACCGATCTAACAACTCCCGGCAGCTTATACATCTTGCCGGTTATAACAGGACTGTCATTCTTGATAACCGTTGAGGTACAGTTTCTGCTAACTTAAATAACAATGTTGAAATCTTGGACATTTGTCAGACTTACTAACTTGGAATGGTGTTTATGTGGTGTGATTAATGACAGTGATTAAGCGCATACCTGAACTGCCTCCAAGTCCTCCAGGTCAACAACCATCATTTGACCTGATTTCAGCTCTGAAGAAAATGAAAGCCATGACGCAGGACCATTCACAGAACCAGACACTGCCACCTTCGCCAGCTGTAAACCCGAGGGCAACATCGTTGAGTCCTGTAAGTAAGAGGCTCAAGGCTTTGGAGAGCGAAGAAAGGGAAGGAAGAAGAACAGCTTACAACAGCAAGAAGAGGTCATCGATCCGAAGTGGTGCATACTAATTTTTGTTAGAGGAAAATTGAATAAAGATTTTGGATTTAAAAAGTGAACTACTGTAGTAGCTTACACAGAGAGATTTTTATCATTATTGTTGGAACGTGATGACTTTTTAATATTTTCTCCGTTTCAAAATATATGATGTTTTAACTAAAGTGTACCCAAATTAAGAAATTTTACTTTTAACAAGTTCAACCAATCAGAAACAATACTGCATAATACAAAAGTTGCATAGAAACTTGAAAACATCCTATAATATGAAACAAATTTTTTTTTTTTAAAACATCTTATATTTTGAAACAGAGAGTATTAAATTTTCTAATTTACCCTTAAACTCAAAGTACTTATATCATTGATCACTTATTAAATAGGGACAAACATGTATAATTCAAACTTTTCTTAATTTGTATGAAGTGTGTCAAAATAACACTTTTTGTGAATCAGAAGAATATACATTTAAAGGTGCCACTTAAGTTTAAGTTTTTCTTACAACTACTACTATGTGTCCGATTTTCTTATTTTACAGTAGTGAAATGTAAGGCAATAATAGTGAAATGTAATCTACTATAACTTGAAATGACCAATCCAACCTTTTTTTTTTGGCAAACGACCAATCCAACCTAAAGACACCAATTCCATTCATATGGTCCAAGTAACTCTTTTTTTTTTTGTTTTTTTTTAACAACAGAATACAAGATTAGCTCAAACGAGTCAATGCGAAGGGACATTGTTTATATAGGTAACTAAGTGTGGAACTGTGCGAACTTGCCGTGCAAGATTATCCGCTTTTAACATTCTAAGAACGAGGGACGTAGACAAAGGAAAAAAACCGAACTCCTTTTTATCTGCCTGAATGTCCTCCAAATAAGGCGTAAAGCCTGGCCACTCGGAAGGCGAAGACACCACCTTCACTAAGTCGGAGCAGTCAGTGAAAAAGAAGACAAATTGGTTATCCGTCCCAATCATACAGCGCATAACCCAGACAAGGGCTTCAATCTCAGCATGAAGAAGGGAGAGATAACGAGAGAGTTCCTATAACAAAGATTTATATATGGCAAGCTATATGAATGTCAATAACTGAACATGTTTCATGTTTCAAAGATTGCACTTGAAGTAGCTTGTATCAAAGTAGACTGCAATATAATTTATGATCATTATTGATTTTATAAGGAACATTAGAAAGTGCATCAAATATTATATTATAGACAGGCGGCGCCAATTGTAGAAACTAGGTTTCTACAATGAATTTGTTTAAGAGGGGAAACAAATTCAATAAGATAATCTCTCTAGAAAATAGATCTAAACCTTGACATTAGAAGTAAAGAAGAAGAACTCAAAGAAATTAGGGTTTATTGCTAAGAGAACTCGGTTATTGTATTCGATTCAGGATGATTTACAATGGAGAAGTCTCTCCAAAAAAAGTAGTTTATTCTGGATGATTTATCGCTGAATCCCGCACCAACAAGTAGTTTACAAGTTTGTCTTTCTCCAAAAAAAACAAAATTTACATGTTCGTCCAATAAGAGAAAGTCGAGAACTCAAATAAATTTTATTTCAGTGAAAAGATTTTGTTTTGCATGTAGGTAATAATTGAATTCGAACATAATGGGATGCATGATTTCTAGCTCATTAAGAGTTAAAAAAAAAAAAAGAACTTTCAATAGATATAGTTGTGACTTGTGAGTTAATTCGAATAATAAATCCAGTTTATTGTGGTTATTACTTATTGGAATTGAGTGTTATTTGACGTTACATATGTTTTAATAAACTCAATTACATATTGTTAAACATTTTTAGAGTAATTTTTTTTGAATTTGTTCGATTGTGATTTGAAATTTGAAATTATTTAAAAGATTAAAAGAAATAAATTATTTTCATCCAAAAAATAATAAAATAATTTTTTTTTATTTCAAAATTGTATCACATGGATTGAATATATCATTGTAGAAACTAGATTTTTACAATGAATTTGTTTGATAGGGGGAAACAAATTCAAAGAAGTATTCTCTCAAGAAACTCGATCAAAGCTAGAAATTGGAAAGGGGGTTTAGATCTCTTGGGGCTCAAGGTAGGATTTTTGCAAGAACAAAGAGAAAAGAGTTTTTTGTATTCAATTGCTCGATAGTTTACAATGGAGGGGTCTCCCCTTATTTATACTCTTTACAAGATTACAGAATATATTAACTCTTCTTATAACTTTAACCAAGATTTGGAAAGTTGCTTCTTCTTCATCAGGTCGGTCGTGAGGCGAATTGGGAAGTCGACTCTCCATCCTCGGGGCTAGGCCTTCCGATCCGACTGGGCCTTAAGTCAACCGCCGAATTCAAGGTTAGACCGGATTCCCGGTAAAATAATCGATTTATCTTTCTGATTTAGACCGGTATGTCGGGGTGCTAATTCCCGCACCAACAATCATGCATTAAATTATAGAAAATTTAGTAATCGAGCATTCAGGTCTAAAATACGCTTAAAATGGAATTAATGTATACGTTAATAGAGAGATCAGAAATTAATATTAACTGCAGAAAAATTCTTAGGAATTTACGGGAAAGAACTCAGGATTTGGAATCTAATAAATGAAAAACCAATATGTATACTGAACAATTCAATTTACTTTGATGGCAAAAACAAAGATTAAAAGAAACTTTATGATTAACAACTTATTCGATGATGGAGTTAGCTATATCATGTGTATGGACTTTGCAAGAAATACAAAACCATGATATAGCTAACTCCATCGACGACGAGAGACCAAAACCAAGAAGAGTAATGATCATTCATCTGTGCTAAACTTGACATCGTTTTACACTAATCTTTGCTCATCACCCAATGATTCTATAATCCTCTCCTCACACAGAAGAGAAAGCTTTGGAGTTGAATCTTGGGTTGTGGCAGTTTTTAATTATGTTAAAGGAGAAAGCTTCGGAGTTGTCGGAATTGACCGCCACATCCCACCGAAGAAGACCTTGAAGAATGAAGATGAAGTAGGTTTATGTGAAGAAATAATTGTAGATTTTAATCATTTTTTGGCTTCAGTCTTTTCTGATGGACATGTGTCAACTTCATAAACGCCATTTGTCAAGTTCTGGAAGCAAATACTTTATTATACTCTTTCTGTTTCAAAATATAAGATGTTTTAACAAAAGACCCAGATTAATAAGTCATTTACTTTTAACAAGTTCAATCAATCATAAACAATACTGTATAATATAAAATACTAAATTAATATAAAAGTTGCATAGAAACTTGAAAACCTCATATATTATGAAGCAAATTTTTTTTCTAAAACATCTTATATTTTGAAACGGATGGAGTATAAGATAAGCATTTATGAGAGAAAAAAAGAATAACATACACTCTTTTAATTATCTTCTTAAGAAACAACAACAAAACCTGAAATAAATTGGATAGTTTTAAACAATATTGGGAGTGGTTTGATTTATTCTAATTAACCATCCATAACTTTATTGAATATAGAGTAGAGTTATTCTAATTAATAAAAAGAACGTCGTCGAGGAGCAGTTTCACGTTGAGCGTTGAAGTAAACAGCAGCAACAGGTAGAGAAAGACCAAAGTAAGAAGAGAACGCATTTGTGTTGAAGCACTCTCTTGTTTCCGGTGCTGCACTCACTGTTTGCCTTCCGCTCTGTTTGAACAGCACAAAGATGTATCTGTGTATTCCCGCCACCGGTTTAGGTGCTTCGTATCTCACTATCTCTCTCCCTGCAAATCAATCAAACCATTCATCAACATACATACATCATTACTTGTCCTCTTAGTCCAAAAATGTGTTTGCTTGAGGATGTATTTTGACCAAAGATGTTGAGGTGAATCAAAAGTCTATGTACATATATGCATGTGTTATGATGTGATTTATTCTTACCGAATGAAGCATCAGTTGTCCCGGGAATGTCTGTCACCATCCTGAATTTGATGAACATTAAAGTACATATTATACATTGTACGTTGTTTATATATGAAAAGAAATATGCTATATATCTAACCGACATACCAATGAAGATATTCACGCATATGAGGATTACTAGGACTAGGGGCATCGGGGTCTATCATGATCTTTCGAGTGAAAAAGAAAAGCAGCAAACGTTAGAAGAGAGGACTAGGTAAGTACTTAACATAAATACTTTAGTTTAGAAGAAAGATGATTACGTACTAAGGTAAAGAATGAACGAAGATCTTGGCCACCGACCTCAACGCGAGGCTTAGATTGGAGAAGAGAAGGCGCGAGCTCGTGACCGTTAGAGACGATTGTGTTGGAACTGAAAGTGACTCTCATTGTCACGCTTGGATTGAACATTTCTATAACATCTCCTACAACTCTTCCCACTACTAGTGAATCTATTTCTCTTGACATTTTCTCTTTTGCTTCCAATGTGTTTGTGTTTGTGATGATGATGATGATGGTTTCTCTTGACAGCTTTTTATAGGCTAACAAAAGAATCTTGAGACTTGGCACAAATGGGAAGATAAAAGGGGATTTTGTGTGTATATCTACTAGACTAATTTAGATAGATAGTTTTCCATAAAAGCTCTATTATTTTACTATTTGACATTGTCATCATCATTATACATTGTAAAATATCTTACATGTAATTTCTAACCATATTGGCTTACATTCTTATAATTGGATAAGCTACAACTTCTTCTTACCATTTGTTTAACTATTAAAAAAAAAATCTATTTTAAACAAGGAGAATAATTTCAACACAAGAAGAAAAAAAACTTTGTAAATGCATTTGGCTATCAAACATAAGATTTATTTATCAATTAATTTTTAAAAATTATAAATGCAAACATCAAGTCAGACTTTCAAAATTATCTTCACGTTTTGTTTTGTTTTGTTTTTTTTTTAATAAAAACAGTAAATAATTTTCGTATCCATTACAATCAGAATATTCGATCCACCAAATGGAGAAAAGAATACGCCCGCGTGTCGATGCAAAATGAAAACCAGATACTGTGATGATTGGCTTATGAATTGATTTGTAGATATTATTGGCTTATGAATTGATTTGTAGATATTCCAAATAATTTAACAAGAATTGAAGAGATAATCTGACAAAAAAACAATACAATACAAAATAGAAAAGAATCTGCTTTATAAAGACAAAGAATCTAATTAGACACTTTCTAGTTTCTAGTCTTAGAATCCACATGGAGAGTTTCGTTTCTCATCATATATTTTAGATGCTCAAATCCAATACGTGGCCCAAACACAGTGGCACCTTAATTTTATGTATATGCTTGTTTCTGTAGCCATTTTTGCCAATAAATCTTGTAACTATTATTGTTGAATAGAGACATATTTTAGTGTGTTTGTTCTGTAACAATCATATCGTATATATCTCTATACCAGTACTTTTTTATATAAAAAATAAATTCCAGTATTTTTTTTTAGGCTGATCAAATTGATAACATAATAACCAACTGCACATAGATTTCAATAATTTTTGACTAAATTTATGAATATAATGATAATATAATAACCAACGTACTGCACATAGATTCTAGTTGACGACATAAACCACAACTAAAATTTTTGTCTGCATGGAATCTAACACGTTGATGATTTGATTGGTGCTGACATAGTAACATATTCTAGCTTTTAGCCTAACTCAAAACAGTATTAAGGAAAAGTTTCTTCGTGTCGTTAGAACATTTATAAAGCAAATACAAACTTTTTATATTATATCGTGGACATATTTGGAGTCAAAACTATGAGTAAATCACTAACATGTGATTTGACTTGGAACACACGTACGGATGGCAATATAGGATCATAAAATTTATAATATTGAACTGAACCATATTTTAGATAGAGCATAGAAAATGTCAAATGGTGTTCGAATTTGAGCCTCGACCATATTAGGCAAAACTATAATTCTAGGGACACACTCTTATCTTTTTGCATGTGAATCTCTGAAGAAGCAATAGTTGCTTGACGATATTTCAAATATTAAGAAAGGTGGCATTGTAGACAATCCATGCTACAGTAGTTAGTATGTTCTTTCTTTTTATATATACTATTTGGCAAGTTTGGCCTCTCTATACAACATTAAACATATGGATCAAGAAAAATTAATTTATGTCACAACAAGAAAATTATGGTATTCTTCATTTTTTAATTTACATTTCTTTATATAATGAAATGAATAAATGAAGTTTGCATTATTTATTAGTAGGAATAGTCTCGTGCGTTGTACCGAGTTATTTATATATACATATTTTTTTGTTTAGCATAAATAGCGATTAGTTTATTTTTCTGAAATGTGTATTATTTGATTTTAGTATCTACTCGTTGGAGGATATGAGATTGTGTAGCTGATGTTATTTTTTTTAACCGTGTGATCTTTTGATTTTGAGATGAGTTGGTTGTGTGACTGTGTTGCTGTTAAGCTCATTTCATACTACAATGTATAGAGCTTACTTATATTACGGTACTTTTTTTTGAAATGATGGTGTTTGGGGGTTTAGAGTGATTATTTGTTGATGGTGTTGGTATTGCTATGTATATATTCGGACATACGTTGGTATTGGATTGTGGTTTTTAAAGGAGTTTGATGTATTTAAGAATCATGTGTTATTCAATTGGGTATTTTTAAAAATCCATTAAAATCTAGTGTTATTCAATATCTATTGGATTTTGTGTGATTTTGGATTTCAACGTACTTTGCTTCTAAAATATGAACAAACACAATACCACACTTTTCTCAATCATTTCATTTTCTTCTCCTCTCTTTAGATGGATCTCTAGCCTTTGACATATTATTGTTTGATTTTTTTTCTCAATCATTTTATATAATCACACTTATTCATCAGACATGTATTATTTTTGAGAATTTTTTTTTTTGTGTTCTTTAACTTTTTTTTCTGGGTTCATGATCTATAACCTTTTTTTGGTTTATGATATAATCACACTTTTTTTTTTCTGGGTTCAATCTCTGTTTCTTCCTCCTCAAACCCTTTGTATATAATCACACTTATTCATCAGATCTGTGTTTTTTTGTATTCTTTAATTTTTTTTTTCTGGGTTCATGACATCTGGGTTCTTTAATTACACCAANTCATCAGATCTGTGTTTTTTTGTATTCTTTAATTTTTTTTTTCTGGGTTCATGACATCTGGGTTTTTTAATTACACCAATAATCTGGATTGAAAACAAATACAGTTTAATTCAAGTTTTCTATGACATGCGTAAAAGTCTGGGTGTTATTAATTTAATATAATTTTGGTGTATAACACAGTTTATGGATATATATATATTTTTTCTAACAATAACTTTTTAAAAAATCCATAACAATCACCAAAAATACATTATTAATGACTTTCAAATCCACCTTATATGCATTATAAAGTCCACACAAATGCATTAGACTTTTAAATCCACTAATGTCCTGGGTTAATTAAAATCTATTAAAATCCTCAATCCAATAACACCCCTATAGTGACTTCCAAATATTTTAGTCATTTACCTTTTTCGATTGAATTCTTCTTTTACTTTCTTGTCTCTTACTCTTCCGTCCTTCATTTACTTGAATATCTAGAGATTTTGTTTTGAAAATAATAATATATAACTTGACTATATAAATAGCTTGTGAGATTATTTTCTATTACTCGTGGTTCTCCTGTAAATAAATTATTCAGTGCTATTTCCGCTGCATATGGATATCGTCATATTCAGGAAAACTTCAAATGTTATGTTATAAACTAAGCAATATATGAACTATGAAGTCAGACAAAACATCTTTATTTTTATTCTTATCCTAATCAACACAGTATCAACGCAGCACACACACGAAGAATCTTATTCGTATGTTTATATTGTGTATCGTTGATAGTAAGTTGTAGGGTTTTTGTTCTTTTGTATGCAAGTAAGTTGTAGAGTTTATGATCTGATATTATTTAATATTTAATTGAGAGAATACCTTCTTTAACGTAAACTTGGTGACATTGTTGAATATTTATGTGTAACTGTATGTCTCTCCTCGTCCATGTTCACCATATTCAGAACCTTCAGACCTGCTTCTGATGTTATTTTAGATAATATGACATACAATTGTCCATGACTGTAATCTGGTTTTGGGAAATATATAACTAACTTTTTCTAAGATTATTTATTTTCCTTTTATTAATAGTCATTTTATAGCTCCAACGCAGAAGGATTTGACGTCTTCTTATCATTGTTAGTAAGTTGTAGATTTTTTTTTTTGTTTGCAAGTAAGTTTTAGAGATTATGATTGATCCTATTTAATATTTAATTGAGAGAATATCTTATTTTACATAGACTTGGTGACCTTGTTGAATACTTCTGTGTAACTTTATATCTTTCCTTGTCTATGTTCACCATGTTCAGAACCTTCAAATCTGCTTCTGATGTTACTCTAGATAAAGCGACATACAATTATCCATGACTGAAATCTGGTTTTGGGAAATATATAAACCAACTTTTTAAAATCTTTTTCCTTGGTTTTTATTAATAGTAATTGCATAGCTCAAATGAAGGGGGAACTGACGTCTTCTTAATTTGAACAGCCACTTAGAATCAGGTGGAGAGAGTATTATCGTTGCGATGACAACCTTGTTTCCAACTGTTATACCAGTTAAGATCTTTGCTTCAATGACTCTAGCACCCGAACATGTGACAACTAATTTGGTTCCACTGCAAAGTCCTTCTTTTTGATTCATGTTTCGTAAGAGCATAACTGGAGAGCCTATATATTTTGAGTGAGTTAAAAAATTCTGCAGGATATGAGGAAGGGCTTCAGTTTCTGTTCCAAACAATTATATTAGATACTGTTTTTAATAAAACATTTTCATATAAGGAAATGTTTTGTGTTTCTAATTTATAGCATTGTATTGAATGGAATTAATGTCTCTCTAATAGAATTAGGAATACACAAAATTTATGGTGATGTATTTTAATTGTTTGACATTTGGGGTTTAAAATAGAGGATAATATATGGTTTTAAATTATAATGAAAATGACCATGTATGAATGTGGGCTTCATGTATAAGTATGACTCATTTGTGTAATTTGGTTTTTACCTATTTGTGAAAATTGGTTATTGCAATAATGCACTAAGCCAAAAATGAGGATTAAAGTTTTTTTCATAGACAGGTCTCAACTCCCGAAGTGTCACATGTCAAGTTCTGAAAGCAAGATTTAAAAGGAAACTCTACAGTGGATTCTTTTGTCTTTATTATTTTGGGGGAGAAGTCGATAAATTTGCAGAAAATGATAAATTTGCTCGGTTTATTTTTCATACACAAAGAATTAAGGTGGTCCAATAACCACTTATTACAAACATAACTCACAGCCCATTAACCTTGTTAACCATGAGAAACAAAAGGAAAAAAAAAAAAGGACAAATATCAGATATACAGGTGTCACGTGGCAATCAGTTGGAGCTTTCTTAGAGGTAGAAGCCAAATTGGTTATTGCAATAATGCAGTAAGCCAAAAATTAGGATTAAAGTTTTTTCATAGACAGATGTCAATTCTAGATGTCAACTCTAGAAGTGTCACGTGTCAAGTTTTGAAAGCAAGTTTTAAAAAGAAACTATATTGTAAATTCCTTTATCGTTATTATTTTTGGGAGAAGTCGATAAATTTGCATAGAAAGATAAACTTACTCGGCTTACTTTTCATACACAAAGAATTAAGATGGCCTAATAATCATTTATTACAAACATAATCTACAGTATATTAATCTTGTCTACAATCAGTTGGAATTTTCTTGGAAGTCGAACCTTACTTTATTATATTAGATTTCTAAGAAAGAGGGGTGGGAGACAGTGGAGTGGTGGAATTGGGACATATGATTTTTCAACGAAACAAATAAATAAATGAGCCAAAGTAGTGTGCGAACCTAATTTCTTATCCCTTCTACTTTGACGTAAGGTCCAAAAACACTAGTGTACGACCATATCTTTCTTTCTTTCTTTTTTGTCAGTGTACTACAGTATACAATCAACCATATCTATTTCTCCATTTTGATATTCAGTGTAAATCGATTAAACTCATAAATTCATTCACATTGATAAAGTCAGCTCAAACTGCAAGAATAATCAACTCTATTGTGTTTTCAAAAATTAAGTCTTATTAAAAGAAATAAGTGGTTGATCTCTATATTTGAAGTTGAATTCTTATAAAATTACTAGCAAGATTTTTTTCAAAACACAACTAAAAGTGAAATAATCTGTTTGTGGAATTTATGAAGTTTCAAATTACTGATGATACAGTAGTATTAAACTATTAATTAGTCGGTGTAGTTTCAAGCTGTGTAAGTATATGTACTTTGGCTATTTCATCTCATATGTGTACATATATAGATTTAATGATTTATAATGAAGATTCCAATATGATGAACAGAAAATCACAAAGAGTTGACTTATTATGATATAACTAGCTTTTACCAATCAGCTTTTTTATGCATTACAATTAAAGTGTTTTTTTTTTTTTGTGTGGGTAGAACAGCTAAAAGTTTTCTAACCAAAAAAAAAATTATCATAAGTTTAGAACAGAAAAAGTTTAAATGATAGAGCTTAAATATGATTAAAACCACTAACAACACAAGTTTTTGCCATACAGTAGGTGATTGGTTCGTCTGTAATTATAGTTTAGGATTTTTGTTGTAGTTGTTTTAATGTTGTAGAAAATTAGATTATGGAGCTCATTAATGTATAATTATAACAATAAAAAAACATGAGGCCGGATCAAACCAAAACTTCAAAATCAAAACCAAACCTAATCAGATCTGCAACAAACATCATCAGTATCTTTTACTGCAGGGCCTATATTTTTCACTTCTATCACCATTTTGTTTTATCAAAACAAAATTTGAGCAGACAAAATCTCAGTAAACGGGAGAAACAAGTGTTGTAGCCTCTCTACAAACAGCCCTTTAATCCTCACGGCTTGTATAGAAAAACTGCATATGAGTCTTCAACTTCTGTCAAAGACTCATACAGAGTCGACAGTTTCACTTGAAGACTTCCCCAAGCTAATAATCAACAACACATTCCCCGACTTGGGTTATATCAGCTACTCTGTGTGGGAAACTATAAAAGAAGGTAAAGGGTTTCTTCGAATGGGACGAGATGCCTTCTTGAGATATGAAGAGTTCCATTCTCCACCTTCTTGTGCATAATAATCCATTGGATAGTCTCCATCGAGTGCCCCATCATCCTCTTTATTATCATTTTCCACGTTCTCATTACTACTACACGCACAACTTGTTTCGTTCTTCTCTTTGCAACAGCCAGCCAAAGAATCTCCTCTGCTCGAAGTATCCTTCTCCCACCAACCGCTGATGTATCCTAGAGCAATCTCAGCTTCATAAGTTGTTAGAAGCGGTTTAAGAAAGGCCTCACCCCAATCAATAGAAAGCCTTGGACATGCTATTTGCACCCAAGCATCCACCGAGTCTTCAAACAATGCTACTCTTGTAGGGCTAAGTTCAGACATTAAAACAACTGTGCTATCTATCCCATTCTCCCTCATTTTCGTCTCTAACCTCTCAAGAATCTTAGGATTCCCTTGCCTTCCCAATGTCCCCAACACAATCCCCCAAGTTTTTGCATCCATGGCCCTTGCAATTGCTCTCCTTCTTGTCTCCCTCATTCCCTTATGATCATACTCCTCTAAAAACAGCTTTCCAAGATATGGATCGTACCTAAACGCCTTGATCTTTGGATTGGCTATCATGATTGCTTCTAGATGGAACCTCCCGTCAGCTACAAACACAAGTACTTGGTCTTCACAACCCTCAACCATCTTAATCTTTGGAGCTGTACAGCCAAGTACTTCACCAGCTGATAAAGGCTTTGACTGAGGGATCAAAACATTAAAACCTAGCTTCTCTAAATCAGGCTTCACAGCCCTAATAGCCGAACTAAACTGAATCGTGCCTGCAAGAACGATGTTCTTGGCATCACTCGTGAGATTAAGATGGATGGTGTTCAAAAGGCACTTGACATCAATCTGTATATCGACAAAGACATAAAGGCAAGGGATTTTGGTAGAGTCAATAGGGACAAGACAACTATGTCCATAGTGAATAAGCAAGTCAGCACCAAGAGCAACCGCAGAGAAATCATCAACACAGCAAGCTCCATAAGTAACATCACCGAGTACAAAACAGTGAAGCGCTCCAGCAAAAGATGTGAAGATGTCAGAGAGTGTGAGTGCGTACATGAGAAGACCCTCAGGAAGCTGCAGAGCTATGCGTTTAGCGTTCAACGATTTGATCCGCCAAACGCACTTGTGTACCTCAAACTGGTAAATTGAAGGTAGGATTGAGATAGCAGCGTTGAGAGAAGCATCGTTAAGGATTGATTCAGGGATTTGGTTCTTGATGAAACGTTTTGGTGGCTGCTTTGGTCTTGTGCTCTTGACGTTGTTTACATCAGAAAGCTCCATACTTTGGCCTGATTACATAAGATAAATTCATAAGATCCTAACTTCACCACCACAAAATAAAAATAAAAGTTAGGATTTTTTCATATGCTTAGGTTAAACAAAATTTGATTCCTTTACTAATCTAATCGAAGGGGAAAAAGGTAGGTCTTTGAATCAGTATACGTTGAGATCAAACACAAACCTTGACGAAGAAGATGAAACAAAGTCGTTTATGATTTTGCTCAACCCAGAGAGAATAGAGCGCGGCGGGGAGAGAGAGAGAGAGCAAACAAGTCAATAAGGTTTAGGGTCTAACCAGTGTTATAAACCAAAATCAGTCTATTTTATAATCTAACCGGTTATCCCGGTTATCTACAATTTCTCTTAGTTTTCTCGTTAGGTTTGGTTTCTTTTTTTTGTGTATGTGTGTGTGGCTAATGTTGCAAATTAGAGACAACATTATTTGGGGAAAAAAGACAAGTCGCTATAATTCAAATGTGTTGTTGTTGTATGTGAACGAAATGCATAGACACATTACACATGTGTCATTGTCAACAACTTAACATTGACAAATTAGATGATCAAGAGCAATACAGTGTCGGTTCTTACCTAATTTGGCTGATTGGCTCTGCAGTCAAGGTTAAAAAAAAAAAGATTAACCACAGTCATTTCCTTAATTACCGAACTTCAAAGTTTTTTTTTCAGTCAAAATAACATTTACCTGCACTTTGACGTAAACAAAATTATTTTTCTTTTATGCATAATTTAACATTAAATTAGAAAAATGATAAATACTTAGAATTATGAATTCATTAATGTCACTAAAATGAATCTAATTTAAACAATTTATATTTTGGGATTGTGGCCTAAAAAACTGTTTTGTGGTTAGTTGCTTTGAGCATTTGCCCATTTTTATTATAGGTGAGTACACCCATTGTGCAACTAACAACTTTTCTCAAAATCTAATCTCAAATAACAAGAGAAGATTCAAAGCTTTAGGAGGTTATTGGTTCTATGATTTTAGTGGATTTGGAAATCCAAACAAAAATCATGTGTTATTCAATCATTGATTTTAAAATACTTATCAAAATTATTTGTTATTGGTTCTCTGATTTACAAATATTTGTTAAAATCCTATGTTATTCATTTAATGATTTGTTTTTGGATTTTAAAATCCACATTATGTTTTAAATGGATTTGAATGGATTTAAAAGTGTAAAATATAAGGATTCAAATTCAAGGATAAAATATGTTAGAATTTACAATTTACAATTTTTTATTTTTAGAATTTATAATTGAATTTACAATCTTTCAAAATCCATATGTTTTGAATTTTAGAATTTACAATTCCATATGGATTTAGAAATCACCTCTTTAATAACAGCCCAATTCCATTGAAATATATTAAACATATTATTGCCATAAAACATTAAACTTTACAAACTATTTACCTGCATCACCCATTTAAATATCGCTCTATTTATTGGGCTTCCAATAATCTATTTTTCACCATGTTGTTTGACTTTAATTGCAACATCATCACATCCATAGATACTTTTATATAACCGTCAACTCCTCTTATAAGACCATGACTGTTCTTTACAAACGCAATTGTCTCCCCATCTATCACTTTAATAGCCCGTATCGAAACCGCATGCCATGCTTTGAACTTAGAGTTTTTTTATTCAGGTCCACGATACTTGCCCTAAACAGATTAGAAAATAACATGTGGTTTCAGTCAAAACAAGTTTATATATACAATAGTAACTAAGAGAAAATCATAGAAAAATACATAAATTGCATTACTTACGTCTTCGATTCGTTATAACTCGGGAAAGAAGATAGCCAAGAGAGATATCTACATACATGTTTTACATAAATTCCATGGAAATAGATCGAAAATATTATTGCCATAAAACATTAAACTTTACAAACTATTATTACTTTTGAACTGATGGACATATTGCGTTATCATCCAAATCAGCCAAATAGTCTAAATAAGTTTTGCTGTCATTTTGCTTTAACTTATCCTTAAAATCTAAGGAAGCCTATGATCAACAATGAGAATTAGACAGATATTAAAAATGAACAAAACATAAATCGAATATGAGATATCTACATACATGTTTTCATCATCGCCTTTGATGCATAAATTCTAAAAAAAAATAGATATTATATAATCAGTAATTATAATCAACATAACAACATAACAAATTTCAATGGACTTTAAACTACTGATAAATAATTTATACAAAAGATGACTAATAGAACGATCTTGACATATTAGGAATAAAAAATTCATTAGAATTAGACTATTTCCCTTTCCAATAAATATATGTTGAACATTATGTTAATTGTGGAGTTTGTTGGTCTTATATTAATGATATTTTATCATAATATACTTATGTTCTGTTTAAGCAGTTGAATATCTTGAAAAACCAAAAAATAAATAATTAAAAATATTGAGAAATTAGTTTAAGTAACAAATACTACTACGATATTAAAGTTGTGAATTTACAAGAGTTGCATTCGAGTGAATGTGAGGTGGATACATATAAACATGATAAATCAGTTAGGTCATAATAAATCATCTAGTAAAATAATTAATACAATGGCTAACTATATTTATACACCTATATTAAAAACAAATTCATGCACTAATATGGTCCAAGAACTCAAAGCATTTATGAAGAAAACGTTCTGCCGTTTCCACATTCCAGAACATAACACACGTCGTTTTCTATTCTCCAACAATAATTTTTAATAGTAACAGGATTTTTTTCATATATACTTCCACAGTTTAGGTTAAACAAAAATTTGATTCCTTTACTAATCTAATCGGAGGGGGGAAAAGGTTAGGTCTTTGAATCAGTATACGTTGAGATCAAACACAACCTTGACGAAGAAGATGAAACAAAGTCGTTTAGGTTCGATTTTGCTCAACCGAGAGAAAAGAGCGCGACGGAGAGAGAGACCAAATAAGTCAATGAAAGGGTTTAGGGTCTAACCAGTGTTATAAACCAAATTCACTTTATTTTATAATCTAACCAGTTCTCCCGGTTATCTACCATTTTTAATTAGTGAGATTTCTTTTAGTTTTCTCGTTAGGTTTGGTTTCTTTTTTGTGTATGTGTGTGTGGCTAATGTTACAAATTAGAGACAACATTATTTGGGGAAAGAAGACAAGTCACTATAATTCAAATGTCTTGTTGTTGTATGTGAACGAAATGCATAGACACGTCACACATAAGTCATTGTCAACAACTTAACATTGACAAATTAGATGATCAAGAGTCAATTCATGAACAAATTTGCAGATATTTTACATATAAATGAGTCTATAATTGTAGTATTAATCCAAGTATAAAGTTTTAATGGCCCATTTACTCTAGAAAATAGTATTTGCTTTCAGAGTTTTCTAAGGACTCTCTCTACAAAACTCACACAAATCGTGTTCATAACTTTTCAAGATACTAATTTTTTGGTTTCTTTGAGAAAAGTAGTTTTTGGTAAATAAGAAGAAAAACTCAAAAATGTTTAGATGGTGATGTCTCACTTTCCTTGCAAGTTATGCGTTTTGATTTTCACATTGCAAGTGATTGTGAAATCTCAACGAAATGATATGAGTGAACAAAATTTCACGTAACCTTCTCTATCTATGAAATCCCAATAACACATTCAATCGGAACATATGATACATGTAGCCAATATTGTTATACTAAGTTACTAACCAAATGAACTCTTTATCATTTTTGGGAAACCAAGATTTGAATGTGTAATAAAGTCATGAAGTCAATCTACTACGATAGGAGAAAATGAGAAAATCTACTTTGTGAATAATCATAATCAAGGAAACTAAAAGGTCCACAACATGTTCCCTGAATCGCGCCCACCAAACGAGAGAGATTCCAGATGCTTCATTACAAATTCATCAATTAATAATTTAATAATCTCTTAAGTCTTTTTCATTTTCTTATAAAAACAAACACACAAAAAGATGAGAATAATTTTTAGATAATGTCAAAAAAGGAAAGTCTAGAAACAGCCTAACTATTTTTGAAGAAAGAAAAAAAAAAATATTATTCATTTAAAATAAGTAATAGCAAAACACAAAGTGTTAAAGAAGAAGTCAAGATTGATGGAAACTTCTTGAAACACAGATGGGACACGTGCTTCTCTGATTTGTCTTAACAAAAAAAAAAAAAAAAAANAAAAAAAAAGCTTTAATCCTCTACTTCGCGGCACATATCTACACACCAAATCTCAACCGTTGATTTTTTTAATTACAAACTCTCTGATTGGTTCGATTATAATTATAATATCTCAACCACGGCGGCTCCTCATCGGACTTCTTCTCACCAACCGGCGCCGTCGTCGTAGAAACCGACTTCACCTGATGAAGACCTTCACTTCTCGTACGTTTTAGCCCTATCGGAACACCAAACAGTCTCGGACTCGCTTCTTCTTCTTCTTCACCTTCAACATCACAAAACCGCTTCTTCGTCGCCGGTTGATGACTACTACTACCTCCACCTCCTCCGGGAGAATAACTCCGATCAGGGTGAGATCCGACGTAACTAGACATGAGAGTAAAGATATTATCGCAAACAGATTTCATCTGAGTAAGCTCACGGTTAAGCTGAATGTTCTGATTCCGAAGCTTCTCGTTCTCTTCTAATAACTCAACTGATAAGCCTGCACCATTGTTCCCCGTCGTCGTCGTCGTCTGAACATACCAAGACGATGACGGAGGAGAAGACGACATCACCTGATTGTTATTATCTTCCCCTGAGTTTGACGGTGACACAACAAGAGTCGTTTGGATTCTCTGTTCCGAAGAGGAAGGAGGAGGAGTAACAGCTGTTTGATAAGACGTTGTTATTTTCCGACGTTGGATCTCACGGAGAAGACGTTTCTCTCCTCTCTTGAAGTAATCGTTTGAAAACTCCCATCGATCCGGTACAACTTTTTTGAACCCCTGTTGAGAGAAACAAAACAAAAAGATTAAATTAGACGAAACAGAACGATGGAATAGAAGAAGAGATTGATGGAAGATTAGAAAAACGTACGTAAGTGTTGAGCTGACGAACGAAGCTAGAGAAGTTGTTGTGTTTGAAGTGTTTAGGAAGCAAATCTTTAGCGAAATCTGTAGGATTCCATACGATGAAAGAGGAACCATCTTCGTTCCATGAGATTACGTCGTTGATTGAACTATCTTCAACCAGGTTATATGTTTTTGTCAGAAACGGCGTCGGGATAGATCTCTGAGATAATGATTCTCCGGTCGTCATGGCATCCACCGGTGGAGAATTCATTGATTCTTAAAAAAAAGTGTCCCCTGAAAGTCACGAAAGAAAGAAAGAATAGTAGTAGTAGTATTATTGAGTTGTTTATGTAAAATTGGTTTTTTTTTATAAAAAAAAAGATCGAGAAGCTGCGTAATGTTTTAGGCTTCAAGAAACTTCCTATGGAGTTGCGTGTTTATTCCCTCATATAGTGTGCCCACCCAAGTGGTGGGGTCTAACAGTGTTAGTTTATCTTATTGTTTTATTTGGAATTTTTTTTTGGTAAATTTAATTATTGTAACATTGTCTGCTTTCATTTGATGTGTCATCGGTTCAGAGTCTTCAGACTCATCACACCATATGCTTATGTGGATCCATGGTAGAATTACAAATTGCAAGAGAAGGAGACAACAAACACTTATTGACCTCTGCAGTTTTTTTAACTTTTTTATTTATCGTTTGTGAAATAATGGGCAACAGTTTTAGCAAAATTGAAGGTTTTTTCTTCTACCGTATTCGGGGTTTTATGAGACGATTGAGATTGTCGGCTGGCTTAAGGCGCAGAGGTAGTTTGCTAGAGTTGCCTGCTGGTTCCTAATATGGTTTAACTCAATGAGTCTAGCTCAAGTTTGCTTTTGTGCAAATTTTCCTGTTTCTAATGGCTTAGTTTATGGACTTGAAGGTGATAGTTACAAGCTGGAAAACCAAAAAAAAGCCCTGTTAATTTATGTGTCTCTGTTTATTTCACAATTTCTTCACTGTTTAAAAGAGGTCACGTAGTTTTGCTAATTGAGTGCTTAACTTTTTAGAGTGTTAAAAAAAAAAAAAAAAAAAAAAAAAAAAAAAAAATTTTTTTNTTTTAGAGTGTACAACATAGAAGAAACATCCCAAAGTCGAAACTGTAAGGATTCGAAATGGAACAGATTGCTAGACGTCTCACTATTTCGTGCATATCATCAGATATCGAATACGAAAAGCTACAAAATGCTAACTAGGCATTAAAACCGTTAAAACGACTACTATTCTAAAAAAGGCAAAGCATAAAAAACTTATGTACATTGGATTAATATATATAAACAATAGAAAGACTTAAAAAGATCTTTGGATGAAAGAAGAAAGAAAATACATAGAACAAGAACCGATACCAGCCTCCATCTACACAACTCCACACCACATTTCTACTTAATAAAAGAGCCTTTCATATTCTACTATATAATACCTGTAACCTTTTTTTATGTTTACTTTATAATATATATATATATATAGATTATATTATTAGATATAATAGGGGGTGGTGGGAGATGCTAATAATCTAAATGGCCAACAAAATACTTCAAAAATTGCATTTTTAATATCATATCTTATAAACCCATCATCCCATTTTGCTCTCCAGTCTCCACCAAATGACCCTCCTCCTGATAATACAAAAAAAAAAAAGCAAACATAAGTTGTATGTAAGGAAATAAACTTGGTCGCGTCTCTCCTATGATTTCAATAGCTTTTTCATACCTCGGCTTGTAGCAAAAGGGCTGCTGGTTTTTTCTGTTTAAGAGTTCCCGGCGCTGGACAATGAAGGATTTGATGCAGACTTGGCGTCCTTTGCATCTGATCCTTCCCCAACGACTGCTTCTTCCTCGCTCCTACAGCTTAGAGTCCCTGGGTTCATCTTCCTCACTTCCTCTTTAGTGTATATGAAGATTTTGCGAACCATGCAACAAAACTCCCTGTGAAACATCATTATGTCAGTGTTTTAAAACACACATTAACATAGATATAAATTAAGGTAGTGTAGGTGGAAAAACTGCAATAACTTACTGCCAAGGATCGTCTCCAACCAGCATCATATCATTCTCATCATCTGTGTAAACTATCAACCAATCTTTCTTAGGAGCCATCAACTCTCCATTGAACTCAAACAGCGTGTCCAGCTCAGCGATTAACTCCTCATAGTTTTGGAACTTTGAAAGATCCACTGAACGGCCAAGTGCGATTCCCTGCTTGTGAACCTGTAAACCAATGTGTCATGTGTTAGTCAACAAATTATTCAAAGGTTCCAACACCAAATATTCTTTGTGGTTAATAATAGTAAAAAGTACCTTCGTGCAACTCCTACTTGAGCTGGTTTTTGCATGAGCATCCTTCGGATGAGGATAATTAGTCTGGAATGGTCTTCCCTGTTCGCGATGTTCGTTTGTCGATTTTGACCCTTTTGACTGATCAGAAAGATCCTGGACCTTTGGTGATGCAATCTGTGTAAGCCCCGCAGCATCATTCAAATTGTTTCTCTGATACACCGTAGAATCTGTCCCATTCATGTTGTTGTTCAGAGGAATGCCAAAGAGCCTGCAGTTCCCATCTCTTGACTTTGCTGTCTCCTCTTGTATCGTCATAGGTTGTTTCGTTACTTGCTCCCTAGCCTGAGCTTGAGCTTGTGCCTGAGCCTGAACCACTTCCTCAAAATAATTCAAAGCACGTGGACGTATTGGCCAGTTACCACCAGTATTCTCGGTAGATAGACCATTAAGCACCGGATATTCGCTGAATTTACCATTGCCTCGCCCTTGGAAAGAGGTATCACTTGCTGCAGGTAAATTGGGAGATTCATGTAACTTCAGAGAAAGACCAGAGTGCATCATCTGCCACTGGTTAGCAAGAAAATCAAACTTGCCCTCTGGATCACTTGATAGTTTCTTTGCAGGCATAGAAGGTGACGATGAATGGTCATAAAAAGGAATCCGCTGACCATGGGATGGATCTATGCTAGTCCCGAAGCCGGAAAGCAAATCTGTGTAAGTAGGTTCATGCCTGGCTGAGGACATCCAGTTTTCAGATCCATATCTTCTAGAACCTGAAACCACGTCAACCTTATCATCATCCGCAGAGGATTGCCACACAACAGAATTCTCAGGAGCATCACACTCTACACTCTCAGTATGTTTCGTCCTCAAGGTCGAGTATTCTTGACCTTGCAAGACCCTTGAAAGTCCGCTTGCTGGTAAAGGGTCCATGTTTGCTTTAGCTGTGCCTGTATTGTTAACAATGAATTAGTCTCGCAGTGACAAGTTTAATATAATATTAAGACACACTACTATATGAACTACTCCAGTGGAAACAGGGAATATTACCTTCTCTAGTAAGCATCGAAGAGTCAGGAGATGAGGGTGCTATATTAGATCTGGGCCTCTTAGGCCTAGGCATTGGAACAGGACTCAAAGCAGGAGGAGCAAGAGCTGGCTCTATTTTCCACGGAGATACTCTATCAGGTCGAGGAATACTAGAAGTCTCATCCCATCTCACCTGAATGACAATTGAACAATCAGTATCCATTCGATTCAACAATAGTCTTAATCCTCTCTAGGAACTAGGTCATACCTTGAGGGATCTCCACTTTGATTTTGGCCACCTAGTGGGGTCAGAGTCTTCAGTCCCAACGATTGTGCCCGTAAACCTAATATAAATCAATAAAACATGTTAGGTTCATAATTCAGCAAGGAAAAAGGCCGGGAGCTTAAAATATCTAAGAACAGAAGACAGTTATTACCTCTGCTCAGGAGCCTCTTCGCCTTCAAATCTCATTTTAAATCTCATGCCTATGGAGTAGTTATTCTTCACAGACTCCATATACTGATCAAACGGAACAATAAACTCAGATGGGCTCGTCCTGTATCAAACAAAACAACAGTGTATTAACATTTAGTAGAGTAATTGACTGCCAGGCATCAGACAAATAGAGACACAAACAGCAAAGAGCTCAAAACTAAAAGCTGTTTTGTGAGCTAATACCAAGACAAACCTTGGTTTGTAGTAGACTGTAAACATAGTCCCAGTTGAAATGGCATGCCATGCGGTAGCCAGTACTCCAAGATGCATGCTATGGCTAGATATAACAGAAGATGGCACATTTCCCTGTTGTCTCATCGCACGCCTTACACCCACTCTTAGTTCTCCATTCTCTCCCCTGTAGAAGAATTAGACAATTCACATTATAGAAAATAACAGATACAGCTCAACAAAATAATAAACTAAGAAATCAACAAACCTTAGAAATATAAACGCATCGCCTGCAACTAGCCTTTTGGAGCTAACAAACACACTCCATCCACTTTGAAGCAAATGCCTCCGTGGTTGACCTGGTCATTATCGCAGACATTAACAACCACATAAGTTTGATGACACAAGGACTCGAGGAACATAACTTTTTTTTAGAAAGTGATAATATACTAATCATACAGAGTCCTATACCTCGGAATATATGCCTGAATCGCCACTCATTTGCATGCAAATCCTTTGCAACTAACTCTTGAGTTGGTGGTTGTCGAGACATATCCTGACAGAAAAAAAAACAAGAAAAATGAATTGAAGGCAAACGTAGAACAAAATTCAAGAAAACATAAGCCAACGAATGAGTATATAAGAAGAAGCAAATGAAAGACGAACCAGAGGTGGGAGACATTCATCCGCATGGCGCCTAAGAACAGAAAATCCACCGTGCGTACTAGTGTCAGATGCAGTCAAGGTTTTGCAGAACGAGTGGACCTGGAACCTAGGGGGTGGAGGAGGAGGCGCTTCTTTCTCAATTGCATTCTCGTCTTGCTGTGTTGAAAAGAAACAATAAAAAAAAAATATATAGATTTCAGTATCTTGAAGAATAAGATCATCCAACAACCCTCAAAACCAATAAAATCAGAAAAAAACAACTTACGTTAGCCTCAGGAAGAAGAGTAATCTGCGCATAAACTTCATCTGTATCTGCCTCTGCCTGTAAAATCATATACAAAAAAAAAACTCTTGTTAGCAGACAATTCAAGACTCATAAACAAACTTTTACCAATGAAGTAAAAAAAAAAGAAGTTTTACCTTTAAATCTACATTAATAACTCGACAAAGAAGCTTTGACGGAAGATCATAGAGAGGCATCTGCTGTTCTGCTGCCTGGTTCGTCGATGCCTCCACCTAACCCACCCATCCACAATGGAAACCGACAAATATCATTAGAAGATTTAGCCCAAAATAGTAAAGAGGTCAAGAGATGAAAATATTACCTGCTCGATATGTCCTTGAGGGAAATAGAAGACTCGGTCATCTTGTCTAGGAACAGTCACAAGCGGACCAGCACAAGCGTGCCATAGCTCTCTGTAAAGAGCAGCTTCAGGGTCGACTATGAAGAAAATTTAAGAAAAGGTTCATTAGATCAACTCAGTCTGTAAACAAAAAGGAAAAAAAAAAAAAAAAACTGGGAAACGGAGACGATATACCAGCACGCTCAGATCGGGTAGAATGACTAATTTGCCCCTCGCCGGGGACGGAGACATTTCTAGTAGTCTCCTTTGGGTCAGTAAAAGCGGAGGAGGAAAAGTTATCTCCTCCACGATTACCTTTCATTGAAACCTCCGAACTCGCCATACCTTCAGATCTGTTTCATCTGATACCAAATAAGACTCAAAGCAAACGATATCCACCAAATCCACCTCAGAAAAAAAAAGCTCAAAGCTCGCCTCGGTAAAACTCCACTTGATTCCTTTCTTTTGGTCTCTTATCTCACTAACAAACACAATCACCACTCGTTTTAGCTCCTTTACATTACTCGTTACAACTATCAGAGAAATATAAACCCTAAAATCAAAACCAAATTTCACCTCAAATTTGTCTCCGATTCAGGCTCCAAGCTCTCTCTCTCCTTCGCTTTCGTCTTTCTCGCCGCTTATGGCTTTACACCGGAGTCGCAGAAGCTCGAAACATCGACGGCAAGCAATTTCCTCTTCTTCTTCTCTTTCTGTGGTCTCTCAGAGGTTTTTGCTTTTCTCTCTCTCTATCTCTCTCTATCTCTATATCTTTATTTTTTTTTTCTTTGGTCTTTCCTATCTTTTGTGTTTTCTGGGTATGAGGCGACCAAAGGGCTTAAACCAAGGTAGTCAAAACTGGGCTTCAATCATTTCAACCGCGGGGTGAACTTTTCTCTAACCCATACCAATTGACCGGCATTTACCGGTTACCATTTCTTATTTCGCACCGGCTATAACCGGTTGTAACCATTTCCGGGGGACCAGGGTCTGCGACCTCACAAAGCGAAAGACAAGTGACGAAATTATTTTTCTCTTTCTTTCTTTCTTTCCTCGACTTATTATTTTCACATTTTTTTAATTTAATAGCCTTTTTTCCTAAAAAGATATTGTCATATCCTTTTCTAAAATTTAATTTTTTTCCTATATAAAAAATAATATTGAGAAGATAAAGAAAAGACCCATTTTTTGCATACATTTCCAAGTCTTATATCCCCAGAAATATAGCAATTTTTAGTCATCTTTCAATTGTTGACCAAAAACAAGAAAAGTTATTTTGAATTATTATTGTAAATAAGAGAACCTAGGTTCTATCTAGTGGTAGTATTATTTATTATTTACTGTGGCTGGAAAATTAGGGGTGAGAAAAGTAAATTAAAATGTCTAGAGAGGTAAGTAATAATGTAATATTGAGAGATTAGCAAGTAATAAAGGCTGCTGGTGCTTTACTTTATAAGAAGGGACTAACGGCGTCAACACGTAGAAGAACAAGCGTCGGGTTTTGGTTGGATAAAGAAGATAACGGTGTTTGTGAAAGAGCGTCAATGGGAAAGGTGTTGTGTTTTTATTGGGAAATGGCTTTGTCGTGCTGTGAACAGGCAAGACTCTTCTCGGAACCAAAATAAAAAAAAATTAAAAAAAAAAAGAGCAAGCGTATTCTAGCAATGTGAAGATATTTCTAATGTCATTTTCCACAGTCTTTTTTGTCTAACGTGCGCTCTTTGTTTTGGGAATTTTCGTCTCGTGAATCTCTCGTACTTAATTTTACCCTGTTTTCCTTTTTATGGAAAAACAAAGACGTTTCATTATTGTTTTTTCTTTTCTAATTTCCTCTTAATCCAATTTACAACTCAGATAATAATACCAAATTACTAGTAATAAACAAAAAGGAAATAAAAGATTGTCGAATTTTGTAAAACCGCGTATTAAAAAATGTAATATTTTGATCGACGAACAAAGTTGGAAAACACTAACAATTATTCCATAATTATTTTTAAGTAGTCGATTATATCTAAAAATTGTGCTTAAATTATCTTGGATTACTACTGATATACAGCTGGCAAATGGGATTTAAATTAATTAGTAGTAGTGATTCAGAGACTAGATTCCGTACAGCCCCGTCATAAATATATGCTGCCCGCCTATGTGGGAAGCGTTTAAAGGAAAACAAAATAAATCTGGTTTATATAGATCAGTGTTTTAATTGTAGCCACAGCTGGCAAAATAAGATTAGATTAACTAGGGGTTTTCCTAATGAAACAATGATCCAATACTGTCAGAAGTAGAGTTGTGTGAATTGAGCTGTAAATTTCATACTAAAGAAGATGATTTTTAATAGGAAAAATCTACAATATTAAAATCTTATTACAGGGAACTAAAAATTAGGTTGATTAAAATATGAGCTGAATTTCTTCTCATAGTTCATAGAAATATGTAACCATCACGATTTTTATTTATTTATAACAATCACAATCTATATAGACTACTAGAATATAGATAGCACGTACTACTAGAATATTGCTACAACCAAACCAATATCTTAAAAATCGATAAACGAACTCTACTCACTAGATAGTAGTACTATAATCGATCTCAAACAAGACAAATTAACATCACTTAACTAACTAATATAATAAATTAAATTACAAACCCATGGTGTTAATCATAAAACGTTTGGGAAAAGAAAAGAAAACAATCCTTTGGATAAAAGATTGCGAAATAAGAAGAAGAAGAAGAAGAAGAAGAAGAAGACTGTGTTCAACATCAACACGTCACACGCGAGATATGATGAACTAGAGGAAAACGATACGATACGATACGAGAGAGAGAGATAGATAGATAGATAGTAGTAGTAGTAGATAGGAGAGGAGGAGACGGGGGGAAATCACGTGTTGGTAACGCACTTGCTAAGAGGAGTGGGACCCATAGAGTACTGTGTAGCATTTGTGTGTGGTCTAAAAAGCAAACCCCTTTGTAGGAATCTTTGTCCGTTTAATTTAACATATATAATCAAAATACAAATACAATACAATACCCCCTTTTTATCTTTTTCTAATTGTATAATCATCTGCTTTTCTTTACCCTAATCAATTTTTATTAATATAACTAATATGATGTACTCCCATCACCAATTAAATAATTAAATTAAATTCTGGTGTCCTCAAAGCCTACGAACATTTTGTATACTGTGTACCCTTTTGCAATTTTAATAATCAGCAACACACATAACATAAAGTAGTAGACACAGGCTTTTTGTAAAAAGCATCTCTCTTCTCTTCAGCTCGATCGTTTGTTAATAATTTTCATATATCTCGGTTTATTAGACCATTTATATTCATAGTGATATACCTATAATTGAAACTAATAGTACAATAGTATTAATTACTTAGGTTGGCAAAGGGAAAAATATAGACTTAAATAGTACACTATCAAAATACTAGTATGGTCTTTTTAATCAAAATACTAGTATGGTTTTTTAAAAAGATAAGTATAACAAAATATTACTAGTATTTAAATTTCAATTTTTTTTTTAGTAGTAGTAACAAATATTATTGATATTATCAACGTATATAATAACTGTCGACATGTGTGTAGACTGTAGAGTAGTACATGCTCACACACGTGAATGTCCCCTTTATTGTCAATTTTTCATTATAATAATAGCTAAATAGGGTTGATATCTATCTATTTAGCCATTTACATATAGTATATATATTCTGTATTCTTTGATGATCGGTCCATGATGTTAACAAATTTTGGAGAAATAGGGTTGATGGAAAACGAGCAAAATGTGCTCTCTTTTTTTTTTTTTTTTTTTTTTTTTTTTTTAAAAA
>NC_025686.1:26002498-26017004 GCF_000633955.1 Camelina sativa | reverse complement strand
CTAGAAATCTTGTTTGGTATCCATAAATATTTATAACCAGTGCTCATAAAAAAACTCTCAAAAACTTATCAATAAAAAATTAATATAGAGAAGAGAGAGAAGAAGAATAGAAGAGAAGCGATACTCAAATTACTTGAGGAAGAACCGATACTCAGCCAGAAGTGTCATTCAATTAATGGTTACTTATAATAAATATATAAATGCAATTAAAATATATATATATATTTTTTTAAAGTAACCCTCTAACGTCACTGCCGCTGGCGATGGTCTAAGACATAGTTTGAGTATTACTATTTCCTATGTGATATACTTATATAATAAGATCACCTAACATTTTACTGTAGATTTGTTTTCTTTTGTTGGTCAGAAAAGAAAAGGAATCATTCTCTAACACTGTGTTAATGTGTGTCATTACCAACCCATGATAGATTGTTTCCTGGTAAAAGACTTCTTTTTTTTTAATACAATAACAATAAAAATTAGAGTGGGGTTGAATTACATAGTAAAAGGGTCTGAGAGCGAGCTTAAACAATTTGCAACAAGAAAAGAAAAAGAACAACTATTAAAATGATGGACTAAGTTTTGTTTTTTACTTATTGAAAAAAAAACTAAATAAATAATAATAATAATGTGAAGTGATTACACGTGGGACCTACACGTGTCACCAGATTAAGGAGCACTAATACAAGAAATGGGTCATGCCTTCATGCTTCCTTTCTCCTAATCTCTTCCCTCTTTGAACCCTAACCTACAGACCAAACCCTACTTTCCATTACCTTAACTAACTAGTACTACTACTAATAATATTATTATTATATTTCTTCATAAACAATAATTAAAAAACCAAAATCTGAAAAACGTAGTTTTGGTTTTAATTCGAAAGGTGATAAAAAAAATTATTTCGCTACATCATTTCATGTTAACAAAAGTGTACAGTGAAACTTAAATTTCAAAATCATTTGTTTTTTATAATTAGTGAAAAGTGAAACAATTTTTTTAAAAAATATAGATATAGATAAAATATATTCTGGTCTTTTGGGTCTTTATCCCAACATGCCACGTCATAATCGCACTTCTAACATATCAAGGGAGTGAAACACACGCGCCCATGACGGATTCCAAGCGGAATTATTCAATCGGGTTTACAAAAGAGGTTTTGATTACAGAGAGGGACTCAGTCAGTGGTGGTCAGTTTACACAACCAAAAAAAAAAAAAGATGGCTCGTGGAATGTTGATTGGCGGACTCGAGCCATTCTATTCAAACAAGTTGATTCCGTTCGGGTCAATTTGAGGGAAGGGTAACGCTTGAGTGACTAGTCGGTTATCCGGGAAACGAATTGACACTCGCCACGTGGTTAGCAGTCTCTCTTTCCGACGCACGTGGGTCTCGCAGGTAAAAGCCAGAACGAATTACTCGTTTTTTTCTTTTTTTTTTGGTTTAATTAGAAAAAATAAAAAAGAGGGTTTGTTCCAATGGAGTTCGGTTACGTCTAGTCTCACGCACGTTGCGTGACAGTCGTTTAGGTGAGGAAACGGGCTAGGCTAGACTACAGATGATGATGTCATTTATTTTTTATTATACTCTTTTTTTTTTTGTAACTAATTATAGTATTATTGGAGTATAATTACAAGTTTTTTTTTTTTGTTAATGAGTTTTCTGTTTTTGGCCTATTTTTTTCAGCAGACTAAAAAGTGAGAATCATAATCTTAAAGCTGGAAAATAATAATATTAATAAATTAAAAAAAAAAAAAAAAACAGAAGACGAACTTTAAAAACGGTCCAGCCATATAAAGCAGCCTACCTACCTGCTTCTTTAATCACATGTATTATCGTTTCCAACAAATTCCAATTTGTTTTTATTTCATTCTGATAATTTAGTTAAATCCAAAAGTAATGCCATTAGATTTATTGAATAGAATTATGATACTATTTGATTTATTTTGACTTCCCTAACTATTGCATAGTATGTAATTACCTCTTAAATTTACTATCGGAAGAGCTTGAGATATGGTTAAACATCAAATCGAATTGATCACTTATTTTCCACACTTGTAATAATTCTTTTTTTGGCTAATAATGTTTATGATATTTCATTAAAAAATGAAGCCTCAAAAATGTTGACTTCCATAACTAACTGGTGGTTAGAACTTAGAATTAATCACACTACTCCAATATAAACAAAAAAAAAAACACTCGGAAACCAAAATAAAAATCCAAATAAAAACAAACAGAACCCATTAATACCATTACACACAACTGTAGCCGCCCATGTACGTCAATTTATCCTAAAATCATAGGATAAATTAAACAAATAATTATAATCGCATGGTTCCACCATATAATTTTAGAAGATAACCTCCTCCACCCCTATCAAGTCAATTAGAGATAACATACTTTTGATTATGTAATAAGCCATAATCATTTAACGTTTTGATTTAAATAATTTAAAGCTTGTGGCAAGTTGTCAAGACTTGCATGGAGGAATACGTCTGTGTGGTGATACATTTTGGACCGTCTTTTATCCCCCAATATGTATACATTTTCCAACGACTACTAATCATCAATCTTAGTATTATTTTCTCTTGTGATTATAAAATTAGCAATTTGATTAGTTATGAGTAATTGTTTTTTTTTTTGTTTGTTTCAATTAGTCGGACTTTATACAAAAAAAAATTGCCCACGTGTGACGTGTCGAGCCTCCTGTCCTCGTGATTTGGTTCGTCTAATTAACAATAGTTTTCATATAAGTTTGATCGGGTCAAATTATGAAGAAAAAATACGACAAAATAAATAAATAAAATTTTTATAATTATCTGTAACAATCTTAAATACAGACTCTCCCCCACCGACAGTGCTTCAATGTTGTCGGCTTATGCCATTTTATTTTATAAAATCGTCGCTAGGAACTTGAACTTGAGTTTAAAAAGAATTATGAAATACTAATACACGACCTCTCTGTTTTAAAAAATGTTTTAAGTTAAAAGTAGGTGATATTAGTAATTATTTTGGTTAGACAAGGTAAATTATCTTTTTCACAAAACATAATTGTTTGCTAATAGAATTTGGAAAACTTCCCTATCTCAATGAAAATATACTATTTCTGACTAAACATCACTTTAAGAAAATCAAATACTTTTTTAATCTTTATCTTTGACCATCATAGAACACAAAAAGATTAATTTATATTATCAAAAAAAACATAATGCACTAATTTCTGGAGCCAACTTGGATCGATGGGTCATAAAACAATAATACTAATAATTAAATGTATCTAATGACGATGAAAGCGTCTAAGATGATATTTAGTCGTCAGCTTGATTAACTTGTTTTCTTTACTCACTGCTTCCTTGCTTCCAACACCAATTATTTATTTATTTTTATTTTTTCTGTTCAAAGATTAATCAACTTGGAACAGTGTAACAATTCTAAAAAAGCAACATTTAATAATTTAATAAATTTTATCTTTACCCTATAGACTATTTTATTCTTATGATGATAGCATTTCGTCATTATGCTTAGTATTTTTTAAGTTGGATGAATAGAAGAATTTTAACTTGGATTTGCATCCAAAGTAGATCATACAAATGATTTATCATAATTAAGATCTACTTGGGAAGTTTCGTCGATGGTTTAAATCTAACATCCAATCGTATTAAGTCTAGAGTCATTATGGTTAAAGAGACTATTTCAGGGATGCTTATTGGATCATTCATATTTTTATTTTGTGCAACTAGTGATTTCGAAAAGCTATCTTAAAATCTTAGGCTTGGAAAATTTTAGACACTTGATTTTTCCGAGGTTTATTAGGTGACTTTATTTCTAGTTCATAATATCAATAACTAAATTTTCATATAGTATTAACTTAACCCTCAAGTATTTTGATACAAAGAAATATTATTAAATTACATGCAAAATTTTTATACACCCACATGTTTTGGAACAAACTAAAACACGTTTTATAATTTAAAACAAGTGATTTATTATTATGAGTGTTTAGTAAATGTTTACACCCATACGGACCCGTCGACTTTTCTCAAAAAAGATAATCTCATGTCAAAACAAAATAGGAAAGGAAAGTTGGTCAAACCATGCATTTCACACACTATGGATTTGGGGTAAACACATTCATGCACCATTTGAAATTCAACTTTAGTGGGGATCTTCATCATATCTTCTCCCATAACCCCCATTTTATATAAATATTATTTTAATTCAACCTCTATGAATATAAAACAATACTATAACATACCATACCACTTTTCTATATTACAAAATAACATTAAATTATCTCTCTTTCAAATTTAAAACCCGTAAATCACGTGTAATTCATACAAATCTACTAATTCTATTTTTTAAATTTTTTTACTATCTAATTGTGTAGAAACCATCAGAAAATGCAAGGAGAACGTAAATATTTGGGCTCAAAAGCCCAAATTATAGTGGGCCTTTAGAATAATGGTAATATATTTTTTTTTGTTGATTAAATCCTCTTCTCCGACGAGGTTGTTGAATCTCCGATATCGGAAATGATGAGATCAACGTTGCTAAGACCGAACCGTTTACTTTTCCGATCGTTTTCCGTTAACATTGAGAAAATCTCCGACTCATCAGCTGAAATAGCGGGAATACTCAACCAGGTGAACTGGCTCGACACTCTTGTATCTTCGAATCTTTCCACCGAGATTAACCCAGACGTTGTTCTCTCCGTTTTACGATCCAGACGCGTCGATGATCCCGCTAAGCTTTTCAGTTTCTTCAATTGGGTCGATTCTCAAAAAGTTGCGGAGCATAAATTGGATTCGTTTTCGTTTCTCGCTTTGTTTCTGTGTAGTTTCGGTAGTTTTGAGAAAGCTCATAGTGTTGTGAACCGTATGATTGAGAGGAAATGGCCTGTATCTGAGGTTTTGAGTTCGATTGTGAGGTGTTCGAGAGAGTTTGAGGGTAAGAGTGATGACGGAGTTGTATTTGGGATCTTGATTGATGTGTATATTGAGAAAGGGTTGTTAGATGAAGCTGTGTTTGTGATTCGTAGTACTATGGATTTGGGATTGGTTCCTAGTTCGGCACGATGTAACCATCTCTTGGAAGTGTTGTGTCAAAAGGGAGGTTTTGATGAAGCTCTTGAGCTGAAGAAGTTGATGGTTTGTAAAGGATTGGTGGTATCTAAGCAATCGTACAATATACTTGTAGATGTGTTGTGTAAGCAGAAGAGTCTAGAAGATGCTAAATCGTTGCTGGTAGAGATGGATAGTGTTGGTGTGTATCTTGATGATGTTTCGTGTAGTATACTGATTGGTGGTTTACTAAAGGGCAGAGATGCAGATGCTGCAAACGGATTAGTTCGTGAGATGGTTTCACTTGGAATTAACATCGATCCTAAGATGTATGATTATTTTGTTTGTGTGATGTCAAAGGAAGGGGCGATGGAGAAGGCAAAGGCTTTATTTGATGGGATGATTGCATGTGGAGTGACACCAGGTGTTCGGGCTTATGCTAGTTTGATCGACGGATATTTTCGAGTGAAGAATGTTGTTAAGGGTTATGAGTTACTTGTTGAAATGAAAAAGAGGAACATTGTCATATCTCCATATACTTATGGTACAGTGGTGAAAGGCATGTGTTCTTCTGGGGATCTCGATGGAGCTTATAACATTGTGAAGGAAATGGGTGCAAGTGGTTGCAGACCCAATGTGGTTATTTATACTACATTGATCAAAACTTTTCTCCAGAAAAGTAGGTTTGGAGATGCAGTGAGGGTGTTAAAAGAAATGAAAGAACAAGGAATCACACCAGACAATTTTTGCTACAATTCCCTTATCATTGGTCTTTCAAAGGCTAGAAGAATGGATGAAGCAAGGTCTTTTCTGGTTGAAATGGTCGAGAACGGATTAAAGCCAGATGCTTTCACCTATGGGGCATTTATCAGTGGATATATAGAGGCAGGGGAGTTTTCATCTGCAGATAAGTATTTGAAAGAGATGCTGGAATGTGGCGTAATTCCAAATAAGGTTCTTTGCACGGGTTTGATCAATGAGTATTGCAAAAAGGGGAAAGTAATAGAGGCATGTTCAGCATTCAGATCCATGGTTGAACAAGGGATCCTGGGGGATGCTAAAACATACACTGTTCTTATGAACGGTCTTGTTAAAAATGGTAAAGTAATTGATGCCGAGGAGATTTTCCACGAAATGCGTGGAAAGGGTATTGCACCTGATGTATTCTCTTATGGTACTCTCATTGATGGATTTTCTAAGTTGGGAAATATGCAAAAGGCTTATCGTATATTTGATGAGATGGTTCAAGAAGGTTTGACTCCTAATGTTATCATATACAACATGTTGCTCGGTGGCTTCTGCAGATCTGGTGAAATTGAAAAAGCTAAGGAGCTGCTTGATGAAATGTCTGGTAAAGGTTTTCCCCCGAACACAGTAACTTACTGCACAATTATAGATGGATATTGCAAATCTGGGGATCTAGCTGAGGCGTTTCGGTTAGTTGATGAGATGAAACTAAAGGGATTAGTTCCTGATAGTTTTGTGTACACAACACTCGTGGATGGGTGTTGCAGATTGAACGATGTGGAAAGAGCTATAAGCATCTTTGAGACAAACGAGATGGCTTGTGCTTCTAGTACCGCCCCTTTCAATGCTTTGATCAGTTGGGTTTTTAAGTTTGGAAAACCAGAATTAAGAACAGAAGTGACAAATCGTCTAATGAATGGGTCGTTTGATAGGTTTGGAAAACCCAATGATGTAACATATAATATTTTGATTGATTATCTATGCAAGGAAGGAAACTTGGAAGCTGCCAAGGAGCTCTTTCACCGCATGCAGAAAGCTAATCTGATACCTACAGTTATAACTTACACATCTCTTCTAAACGGGTATGATAAAATGGGTAGAAGATCTGAAATGTTTTCTGTATTTGATGAGGTGATTGCTGCGGGAATTGAACCAGACAACATTATGTATAGTGTTATCATCAATGCTTTCCTGAAAGAAGGGATGACGACGAAAGCACTCGTTCTTGTGGATCAAATGTTTGCTAAGAACGCTGTTGATGATGGGTGTAAGCTAAGTATTTCAACATGCCGGGCTCTACTCTCTGGTTTTGCTAAAGTGGGAGAAATGGAGGCAGCTCAGAAGGTTATGGAGAACATGGTTCGACTCAATTATATTCCTGATTCTTCCACTGTTATTGAGTTAATCAATGAAAGTTGCATTTCCCCAAACCAAAGAATGGAAGCTGATGCCGCTACATAGATTTACGACAGAAAGCCGAAAGCAAGCAAGCTTCCTTCTTTCTTTCTGGCTAAAAAGGAGTCTGCTGACTCGAGTTTGGTTTGCGGCCAATTTCTTTGCCTGCCTGAAAATTGCTGAAAGGTTTGCAATCGTGGCAAACGGTAACATTGATCCTAACCTGACCTATTATCTTAAAGCTTCATCCTCTCACTTTTGACGCTCTCTACTCGGTCTCAGTTTTCTGATATGCCATTGTTTATTTATTACCGTTAAGAAGATGCAATTGCTGTTCCTGGTATAGCTTGCGGCTGCTCATAAACTCTTCTGGACCAATTCATTTACTTCAGAACGGATTTGCCTTCAGCTAGACATGTTGGATTCCATTAATTTACTTGGCAGCAGTTTCCATCACGATAACCACAATCAGGAATTGACAGTGAATGGGAGACGCATCTGAGCTGTTGATTCTGCAATTTCCTCGATATTTGTAGGCTAGAAATATCACAGTTAAGAAACAGAACTGGCAGTGTTGTAGTAACTCAATCCTCCTGGTCATTCATATCTAGCGTCAGTCAATCTACATTTTCAGTTTTGTAATAGATTTGTGTACTGAATGTTACAATGATTGATCAAATTATATAAAGTTTTGTTCCATCAGTTTCAAAAGATGATAATGCAGATGCCTAAAAAAAAGGATTTGAGGATTGATTTGACATATTGATGAATCACAAAATCTGTCTGGTTATTCAAAGCAAGTTCTCCAATGGGAAAAACCACAGGTTCTGTCTGACAACATAAAGCTGAACAAAAGAACACAATTGGTGTCTTTGTCTTTCATTAAAAAAAAAAAAAAAAGCTCATAGTGAAACCAAAACAGAGGTTTTCATCTTACAGAACATACGACCCCATAAAAAGACCTTATGTACACCAACGTATAAACAAGTATATCAACCTAACAATCAAAAAACAAAAATCTACATGTATTCTCTACGCTCTTCATGAACAAATCGCCGATTATATGGGCAAAAAAAAAAAGAATATGAAACCAACTAAAAGGCGGAAAAACGCGAAAAGACTTCAGTCGAGCAACACTCTTCTAGTGCTATACCATTCTCTGCTTGCACTGTATTATCATCTTTTGGAGTCTGTTAATAAAGCAATCAGTTCGTTGTCATTGAGGTCTGTCTCTGAAGCATATTTGACCGGTATGTTATTTTCTTTATCCACAGCATTTGGATCTCCTCCCCTGCAATTGAATCATCGTGTCTGACTTATAATTCAAATCTATGGTTGATAAGACCAGTACTAAGATATCTCAAGATGTAGTATCTGGAGTTTACCTCATAAGTAGCAACCTTGCAATTGCATATCTCCTGCTGATGATACAATGATGAAGTGGAGTCCGACCTTTTGAATCTGTCGCATTTATTTTTGCGCCATACTGAAGCAATAGTTCTACCATACCGATATCCGCAGAAAGACAAGCAAGGTGAAGCAAAGAACAGTCAGTTGAAGTTTCTTCTCTGACCATACTCTCCCCGGTCCTACTTGACTGAGAAAATCCCTCTGGATTCTCTTGAAATTCCTTTTCAATGCTCTTGAATTTGGCTTCAAGGGTTTCCTCCTTCGCTTCCAGTTGCATCATCTTTGCTAAGGGCATCGACACAGTGTACGATGCTTGTCCACGCAGAGCGTTCACATCTGCTTCAGAGCAGACAATGTGCCTGTAAACTGATTTCTTGTCGTTGGCACGGACATTTTCCCATATCTCTTGGAAAAGTGCCTGGAAATGCTGACTATCTATTGCTTTGCGGACAAAAATCCTCTCTGAGTACTGTAATTAGTCATCATATTAGAAACGAATGGAATACCTTCAAAAGCTTTGGTTATTAACTAACAGAGTAACATATACCTTTGCGTGGATGAACAACTCTTTCACAGAAATGGGGTCATTGAATCCAGGCTTCCTTACAACCAACTTTCTAGGTCGTTCTGACTTGGGAGTGCTGATAAATAGATTTTAGACTGTAAATACATGTAAGACATAGTTTCGTTCCTCTCCTAATCACAAGTAATTTTAAGTCACTTACCCCGAAGACCTACTAGCACTGGAAGATCTACTCTCCGAGTTCAACTGCTCTTCCCAAACTGAGTTTACATACACGTTACCTAACGATTGGAATAATGTCAAGACTGATGGTTCCCATACTTTAACATCAAGAGTGAGCGATCTGACCTGCACGACAGGATTGGCTAATTTATACCAAATTTAAGGAGCTACTTAAAAACGGAAACATGTTTGTTCACGCTTTCATCTTTGTGAAAAATATTTGCTGGACGCATAGTTTTGATGGCACACCTTTGAAATGTGAACACCAAGGTTACGATGGATACCAGAACACTCAATACAAATAAGGACACCAAGGTTCAAAGATGCCCAGTCAGGTTCAGGAGCACCACAGTCTGCACATTTCTCATTCCCCAAGACTCTTGTCAAGACATCAATTGGCTTTTCAGTCTTTACCATATCATGTTGCTGCAAGCACCCCGAAAACCTTGAACGGTTTCCTCCAGTCATGGGATTTTCCACTGTGGATTCTCCACTTTCTGCTTGTTCGATATCATATGGATCTGCTAAAGAACCAGAATCACTTGCAGAGAAGGTATCACCTCCATCCACAGTAGAAAGACGCTGGTTGAGTTTCATGTAAATGATATGTTAGTTAACAATGAAAATGGGTCAGACAAGAAATAATCAGCAGTAATACCATATAAAATCTAACCATGATTGCTCTTTCAGGTGTCTGGAAACTCAACAAAGAAGCAATTACTCCAGTTATTTTTTCGATCCAGTCCATCTGATCCTGCGCATTCTCTGCCTACATCAATAACGAAAAGAACACCAAATGAAAAAATTGTCCGGAATCCTGATAGGAGTTTCATTAAGTTTCAATAGGTAAAAAAAAACTTAAGATCGTTTTACTTGCAAATATACCTGCAATGTATAAACTTTTGTTGGTGAAATTATTCGAAAGCAAAATCTTAGATCGGTCTGGTCTGCATCAACTTTGATCGTAGAGGTCAGCAGATTGACGGTGTGACGTGCAACTGGTTTTTCATCATGCACACCGCCATGATAATGAGAAGACAGCCACCGACTTAGCAGCCCAGGACTGTTTTCTGAAGTCATATTCCTGTGAACAACAGAGCGACTACCATTTCCCTGATACATAGAGCTTCGAAGATTCAGTACATCACAAATGTTATCTATATGTTTTCTCAAGGAAGGATCAAAAACACAATTGTTTTGGTTTTGCAACTTACTGAAGACCAATTCCATGGCTTGCGGTAATAGTATAGCATCCCACGGCTATCAAGGATAAAGAATCTTCTTTTCCAGTCACCTCTCAAGTTTGAGGAACGTTTTGACAAATACCCTTGTCTGATAGTCTGAACCTGAAGGACAGTAATATCAACAGATTAATATAAAACAAAACAGTATGACGGCAGATTGCATGAGTAAGCCTTCATTACAAAAGATATATTCTTACCTTTCCTTTTGCAGCAGATTGCATGACGGCCTCTATGACTTTCTGTGAGTTTCTTGAGTTATGTCTCATGCCATCGCCTGTTGGAGAACCATTTGAGTTTCTAGTTTCACGATCAACTTGCCTTTGGTACTCCTGCATCCTTTCATTAAGGGATGCCATCTCATAATTTGCACATTCTCTAGACTGGTGTGCATAAGCCAACACCTGCCATAAAATTCCAATTAAACACAGATATATATACCTTGTACTATTGCTTGGATAAGAAAAGATTCGCTACAGAGAAATCTCTAAAACTGAAAAAGACAAAAGAAACATGCTGCAAGGAGTACCAGACCTGATTAATAAAAGGCTCCATTTGATGTAGTAGCTCATAACCCTGAAAGAAGGAATCATTCGTGAGAAATCTAATTGAGTGCTTCATATCAGAAAACAGGAATAGAACCCATTGTATGATAGTTTTCCTTGTAAAACCAAGCTGATTGACTCCAAGGAAAAAAAGTTATTTGTCGTCTTGCTTCTGAAAATTATTGTAAGGAAAAAGCTTGCCTGTTTGAAGAAACGGAGATGAGCATCCATAGTCCCGCTTACTGCTTCCAAAAATTCAAATCTCTTTTTAGCCTCCGCATTAGAGAGTGCACTAACCTGGCCAGGAAGAAGTAAGAAATCATTATGTACGGTTATATGAGAGAACACCCTGTAAAATATTTGTAGCATCTTGAATATAGAGCGATTACCAGATGAAATCGTGCTTGCTCGAACGTCGTTCTTGCACTATGTAGGTCCTGAAATGTGTCTCTATCAAGTTAGTTTTTGCTTAAGAAAAGTGATGATTTTCTCAAAAAAGTAACAATTTTTGTTACATACCTCCTCAATTGTGGCAGCCACATCCAATCGTGTACTCTTCCTTAAAGAAAGATATTTCTCTCGTGCCTGTTCATGTGGATGCACATAAATAAAGATATAGTTTTCCAAACAGGCAAAGAATGTTGACGGTAACAAGCTGGGAAACCATAATTATACCCATTTAATTGACATATTCTGAAGTCATCTAACGCACCTGGTCATATATAATGGTAGCTTTGTCAAACCGTTTACGAGCTTCCTGCATGAGAGAAATAAAAGATGGATATAAGTCAAAGCAATGCAGAGAAAATACAGAACTTAATATTTTCATGTGGTAAAAAAACTACGACGAATATACCTTAACTTCGTGGACATCACCATTCACAAATTGAAGCAACCGATCATTCAGCATGTGTTCTACCTAAAAAGTGTTGAGAAGATATCATAGTTTAGCTATGGGTATCATCAATACACAGCATAAGTCAAACAAACTAAGGGAAGTTAGCTCTCTCAATACATAGGCAATGAATGGGTTTCATTCAGTACCTGGGAACGAAGAACTTCCTTGTATGTCCCGATTTCTCGTAGAGCAATGGTGAATTTAGTCATAACGGGACCTGAGCAAATAACATATTTATCTTTAGAAACTAGTCCAAAGAAAGAGGAACGAAAGGGAAAATGATGCAGAATTCTAAGATATTGCAAAAGTGAGGAAGAGTAAAAAGCAAACCTCCAAAAGCAACACAGATGGGATCATTATGACCACCTCCGAAAGATTCAAGAGCATTAACAAAGCCAATATCTGCATCATACCCTTCTCCAAGCCCCTCCCTAAAGAAAGATTAAAAAATTCATAATTTGGATAAATTGATAAAAAATTTAGGCTCTTATCATCAATGGTTGTCAATGGAGATGAGCTTACGTGTATTTTCTGCAACCTTTATAGAAACGTAAGCATCGCATTCGCAGCAACTCGGCACTCTCTTCCATAGATTGCATCTGTTTTCACAAAACAAACAAAAAACGACTTTTAATCACTAAACATTTGGTGCAAAAATTCAAGAAAGAGAGCATCGGGAGGATAAGATCAACAGTAATAACAAAATTCGAATTCAGGATTATTTAGTTTGAGAAGTCAACTCACAAATTTTGACATTATACAGACAAACCAACAATGCATTCCAAAAAAAACAAAAAAGGTAACTTCACAATCAATAAATCATCAGCATTCACCATCAATGATGTTGTATGGGATTGAAATGTATCTGAAAAGACAGGCCCCCATATTTTGTTTTAAACAAAACCAATTTGATCAGAGAATGCAGGGCACTGTAGATTATATATATACAGAGAGCAATGGAATCTGAGGAAGAGACAATGGAATCGGATGAAGGAAACGGAAACCTGTTGGCGAAACATGGGAGAATCATCGAGCTTTGAGAAATGCATATTTTCCTCAAGAGACACAGAACAACGACGGAGCTCTTCGTCCTCCACCGTATTCTTCTTCTTGTTCGTCGTCGTCGTTGTCGTTGTTGTTGGAAATTAAATCCCGATTACTGGAGACGTGGATAGAGCTAATTACGGTCTGTGTGTGTGTTTTCTCTTTAAAAAAAAAGTTCCCAAAAAAAGAAAAGAAAAGAAAAATATAACGTAAAAAGTTATGTGTCTTTTGTTTTGGGGGAAATCAGAAAAGCTTATTTCTGGTTTTGGGGATTATTTAGGGTTGGGTTGAGAGAGAAGTGGGAAAATGTGCGGAAATTATGGGATAGATCGTGCGATTGAGAGACCCAACCCAAAAAAATAAAATAGAGGAAATCTCGTCTTCCTCTTTGTCCTTGTCCTTTTTGTTGTTGTTGTTGTTGTTGTGGTGATCGTGGTCGTGTGCAACCAAAAAAACCTTGAAATCTTCCCATGGCTGTCATTTTTTTCTTTTTCTTTTTTAATGACAAAAATATATATAATTAATTTAAGAGAAATTATCTAGAATATTACATAAAAGTAGGTTTATTACTAGACTAACACGTTGAGATTTTCGACTTACTAGAATAACACATAAAAATTTGCAAATTACTTATATATTTGAGTTGTGTGTTTTATTACGGTTTATGCCATTTATAATTAAATTTGTTCTGAAAAAAATAACTTGAAATCTTATGCTCTTGCTCTTGTTTCCCTGTTTTTGTTTCTTTTTCAATCGATGTTTGTTTGATTTTTTGTCAAATCCTCCTTTACTCTGATAAATTTGCTTAGGATGCAAGAAAAGAAGCTTCACTTCTCCACCAAATAAAGTTTCAATTTTTTTTCTTTTAGGGTTTCCTCTCTCTCTTTTCTTTGGGAGATTTCAATGGGAGGAGAGATTTCAACCTTAAAGGTTTCAATTTTTTTTTTTCAGTCTTTCACTTTCTTCGCCGACGTTTCTCTTTTGACCGGAGGAGTGTGACTATATCTTCTCTTCTGTTCTGTTCTTGATTTACAGGTTTTTACCTTCTTTCTTTCTTGTGCACACTTTTCGTTTCTATCTCAGTTCGTAACAGTTCAAGATTTATCGATTAAGATTTCTGAAAGTATTGGTTTTTAAAATAGTGATTTAGACAAAGTTTGAATCTTTGTTATGATTACGTATTGGGTTTGATCAGTCTTTGTTTCGTTTGATGAATTAAAACCCTTAATTGCAATTTTCACAGGAAGCAAAAAGCTAAAAAATATGGACTTTGATGATGAACCCAAGCCAAAGGAGGTTGCTAAAACCCGTAGATTCGCACCTGGCCGTGCTGGGAAGACTAAACCGAAACCTAAACCGGAACCCCCTGCAGCTAAACCGGAGCAGCCGGCGTCGTCACAAACTGAGTCTGTGAGCAAGAATGAG
>NC_025686.1:26000033-26002473 GCF_000633955.1 Camelina sativa | reverse complement strand
ATTAAGATTTCTGAAAGTATTGGTTTTTAAAATAGTGATTTAGACAAAGTTTGAATCTTTGTTATGATTACGTATTGGGTTTGATCAGTCTTTGTTTCGTTTGATGAATTAAAACCCTTAATTGCAATTTTCACAGGAAGCAAAAAGCTAAAAAATATGGACTTTGATGATGAACCCAAGCCAAAGGAGGTTGCTAACTTGAGCGTATCAATGTTTACTACAACGAAGCTAGTTGTGGTAGATTCGTTCCTCGTGCTGTGCTTATGGATTTGGAGCCAGGAACCATGGATAGTCTCAGATCTGGACCGTATGGTCAGACCTTCCGTCCTGATAACTTCGTTTTCGGTCAGTCTGGTGCTGGTAACAACTGGGCTAAGGGACATTACACTGAAGGAGCTGAGCTAATTGATTCGGTACTCGATGTTGTTCGTAAGGAAGCTGAGAACTATGACTGCTTGCAAGGTAAAAATTCCGCTAGATCTGTTCGATTTGAGGGTTGATTTTGCTTTCGTTGAAGTGTTTTTGGTGTTATTGAGACTACTCTGAACTGTGGGATTTTTGTTTGTTTGTAGGGTTTCAGGTTTGTCATTCGTTGGGAGGAGGAACTGGATCTGGTATGGGAACACTTTTGATTTCCAAGATCCGTGAAGAGTATCCAGATCGAATGATGCTTACTTTCTCAGTGTTCCCTTCACCTAAGGTTTCTGACACCGTTGTTGAGCCTTACAACGCTACTTTGTCTGTTCATCAGCTTGTTGAGAATGCTGATGAGTGCATGGTTCTTGACAATGAGGCCTTGTACGATATATGCTTCAGGACTCTGAAACTCACAACCCCTAGCTGTAAGTCCTTCTATGATTCATGGTCGCATCGATAGATGCCTTCTGTTGTATAGTTGACATGATTTGGTCATTGTTTTGCATCAGAAATGTTATGTTACTGTTTTCAGTGGTTTGCTCTTGCCTATATGCCTCAAGTGTTTTGTGTTATTGATTCTGTTTAATGTTCCCTGGTTAACTGCATCTATGCCATCACCACATACAAATCCTTATACTGCTATTCTCTAATCTTCTTGGTGTTAGACTTTCTCGTTAAGTGTCATGTGTATATATCCGGCACTTCTTATAACATAAGGGATTTGCAAAATGCAGTGATTGTATAGAAAGCTTGATTGTCAAACTGCTTTTATGATTGTCAAAGTGTACTGTCTGCTTTCTTATATACTTGTTTTCTGTTATGCTCTTGTTTTAATATGCTTGTGGTGATAAGTGTCTATATGGCTAGAAGGACACTCACTAACATCTTCATTCTCTCTCTGCAGTTGGTGACTTGAACCATTTGATCTCTGCTACAATGTCTGGTGTCACATGCTGTTTGAGATTCCCTGGTCAGCTCAACTCTGACCTCCGTAAGCTTGCTGTGAATCTTATCCCATTCCCTCGTCTTCACTTCTTCATGGTGGGTTTTGCTCCTCTCACCTCAAGAGGTTCTCAGCAGTATCATTCCCTCACAGTCCCTGAGCTCACCCAGCAAATGTGGGATTCCAAGAACATGATGTGTGCTGCTGTGTAGAATGTAGCCTCCTACGTTATAGTAGTGAGTAAAATAAATTAAACCAAGAATAAAGAGAAGTTGATACAATTGAAGTAACTTCTATAATACGTCAAATGTTGTTCTCATGAGGTAAATCTTCATTCGTTTTTACAGTTAAGATCAAATAAAGTCCATTTTCTCTTTCTTGTACCAATTGTTACAGATAAATTTGTTTCTCTACTCGTAAGTTCATGTGTTCTTTTTTGGAAGCAATACTCTAATAGTCTCACAGTCCACGACATTGAGAAAACCCAGTGTGGTTAGGATCCCGGATCACCATCCTTGTCGATCAACCTTTTCCGCTCAGCCTCCTCGTCAACCGCTTCTCCACTTCTGTGTTCCTCAAGATCTTTCTCCTTACTGAGAAAGATTGAAAATAGGAAAAATGGTGAAGAATAAGTCCACTGATGATTTTTTTATTGTACTTGATGATGAAGCCATGTGTGCACAACATATATTGTACTAGCTTGAAGAAAGATTAGAAAAGACTGTACATTGAGTATATGATGTCCTATAGTTGTAGTAGCAAATGCCAAGAAGTATTGCCAGTCCACCTGACATTAACATACATACATGACCATGGACCTCATCAGCTGGTTTCTACAGACAGAAAACGTAAAAATTTCCTGATAATATAAAGTGAGCTATAACCTTCTCATGGTATGCAAAAATGCATATCAAAACTGACCACATGTCTGCCGTGAGCAATGAGAGGTTGAACATGTACAAATTTTTTGGAACAGGCAAGGATGTTTTCCATTGAGTTTGACCACAAAATTTTTCACTATTAATTAGATATACAAGTAAAGCCATAACACAATGTTCATAAAAACTTGGTTTTCACCTC
>NC_025686.1:25994785-25998186 GCF_000633955.1 Camelina sativa | reverse complement strand
GGACGGAATTATTATTACCTTTCTTCAATAATTTTAGAAAAAAAATCCATGATAAACATAAAACACTTAAATTTGTTTTTCAGATTGATCGAGTGATTAGGCATGGTAGGGATGTCGATTAACTCATTAATTAAGGCATTCATAGATTCGTCAGTCCAATTAATTGAACTAAGAGAGAGACTATTTATTTATTTACTAGTAACTCTTTAATTTATAGGAATATGAAATCCAAACTAGTAGTAGTAGTAGTAGTGGTTGACTTTAATTAATTTGATGACAAGTTCCTAAACGTGTGAGAAACTAAACAAATGTACTCCAACGACTAAAAAATTACTACATTTTTATTGTATTAGACAGACCATCCTTATCCAATGTTTAAGAATGTGACATTCTTTCCTGAGAGTAGGTGTTTAGACCGGCCTTCCTTTCTTTCCCACAAAATGCTCAACTTTGTAACTAATAGTATCAAAACTCAGATGACGATAAAAGTGTCTGTATTTCCAACATTTTCAAGTGTCGCTAAAAAAAAAAAAGATGATCAAAAACGTCTAGACTGTAATTCTCTGAAAAAATCGACAAAACAAAAATCTCATAGCATTTTGTTTCGGAAGCTTTAAGAGCAACAGGTGGGCTCAGAGTCTGGTAAATAAGGGGGAGACTGAATCATAGATTCTTTTAACTAGTAAATCCAAAGAAACGGCTGTATATGCTTTTCTTCTTCATCCTGTTTTCAATATCTGGGAAGGCGATGCAGCCGTCCGCAAGGTCTAGAACAATTGGATTACGCGGTATTGATTGGAATGCCGGTGGGAATCGCTCTATCTTTGCCGTGCTTTTCGTGTTTGCATCTCCAACTGCAGATTCATACACATCCAGGTTGTCCAACAGGTATTTCTCCACCTGGTTAGGGGAAATTAATAAAAAACCATTAGACTGCAAGCGATATGATTAGAGACATTGCAAAGACTACATAAAACCTCAAAATCCGGAACCCACAATGGAAGACTTGTGATGATAAATTTAGGTTTTTAATCGCTCAGGAGGAGGATGTGCAGAACAAAGCATATATGATCAGAAATTACTTCGCTAATCACATCAACAAGTTTCAGACACCAAGAGTAATTTATATGGTAGAAGCAATAATAAACTAGGCATATAAATAAGGTGAGGGATTAATTTGTATACCATCAGCCACTACTCAAGAAAACAAGATAGTGAGATTGTACCTTTGCAGCTGAATCGTTTAGTGATATAGTTGAAACTCTCCTTGATAGATTCTCTGGAGCCCTCTCTTCTTCCATAATCCCGGTCGCATGCTCTATGCAACTGTTAGCTCTGCATTCTTTGATCAGTGAATTCAGTTCCTGGATTGTTCCCTGAGTAGCATTATTTGACAAATTTTAGTCCAAATTCATATATGTTCAGTGAAAAAGAATATTCACGATATTCAGTCGACATGAGGTAACATACTACACTGCTATTCAATATGACTATGGACTCCATGTCTGAAGTGAACAATAAATAATGAGCTCGATACCTCATCTTTCTTTGCTACGCTTTGAAACTTGTTCAGGGCATCTTCAGCAAGAGATCGAGCACGACAATACAGGGCGAATGCTTCAGCCCTCTTTCCTGCTAGACTATATGACTTCGCCAAGTAGAAGCACCTGATAGAGATTTGGGAATATATCATTAGCAAATTCAGTCAAGGGCAATGAAAACATAAATCATATCGGTACATATACGGAAAGAACCACGTGAGTATATCGACCAAAAAGTAGGAAAATAGGGTGACTAACCAGGAAACAGATTCCTAATTTAATGAATAAATTTTACTAAAGGAGCCTAACTCTTACCAACAATGCTAAAATCATGTGAATTGTAAAGAAAGTCCACAACTCAATAGCAACCCCTCTAAATAATACAATAATGTAAGAGCATTAAACCTTTCAGCACGGTAGGCCAAGCTTTTGCGCTGACACTCTTCTTCAAAGGCAACCTCTTCAGGTTTTCTGTCTCGTCCAGAGCTAATGAGATCAGAAAGATCAGCGACATTCTGAGAAAAAGAAACACAGATGACGTCCCCCGCTGGTATAACAAACAAAATCTGCTTCTGAAGAAATAAAGAGGTGAACATTGGTTACCTGTAATAGAAGGTCGAACAATCGAACAAGCTCTTCAGGCCTAGTAACCTTTTCACTTTTATCATCACGTTTCCTGTTCAGTTTACTCTTTGCTGTTTTAACCAACAGCTGGTTCCGTTCAATGGTTCTTTGTCCTAGCACAGCTCCAACAGCTTTGTCCAAACCATTTAGGTCATCTTTAACAGATTCAGCATTTCCTGCACTTACCTAAAAATAGTATGCTCGTCAGTAAAATCAATCACAGAAACAGTAATGCAACAAAAAAAAAAACAGACGCTCTTACTCATTCTACACTTTCAAAAATCTTTAAAAAGGTTAACCTTTTCGGTGAACCCAATGAATAAGTCAGAAGATGTAATGTAAATTCACTCACCAAGTCACTGCGTATGGTGTTCCTGGCATCATTATAAGCAGTGAATAATTTATCAAAAATGGTTAGCTTTTTCTCTGCAGGGAGGGATTCTGCTGTCGGACCCTGTAGCTCCTTCTCAAGTTCCTGGGCTGAACAAGGAATAAAGAATAAGAGCCTCAGAGAGGTCCTAACAGTCTATAAATTATCTTCATAGGTTAACGCATAACAGTAACCCATTGTAAAGGTAAACCAACCTTTTCCCATATCTAGGACTATGCTATTAGACACAATTTTTTTCAGCATAAAGTAACTCAAAAAGAGTGGATAAGGAAAAATTTAGTCAAACCTTTTAAAATAGAAACCCGAGATTTTGGGTTCGAAACTGGAAATCTGTAGCCAAGCCAACTAAACTCTGTAAGAGATGCAGCTTGTTGAGATCTGGCCTCTTCCATAGCAGCCTACATGACAGTGAGTATAGACATAATCACAAAACCATTGTAAGACATTCAAGAGTAGCCAAGATCCTATACATGTAATACTTTTTCATGTGTGTTGCACAGGTCAAAAGCAAAACTCTAAGTTCCTAACAACAGACTAAAATTTTCTGCTGCAGATCACTGAAACATGCATATACACTCACTTGCCTTGGTGGACGCTTACAGAAAATGATATTTTTGATCGTATATATCTATACATACCTCTATTTTTGCTTTGAAAAGATCCAATGCAGGGCCTTCCATCTCACCAATTTGAAGAAGTTCAGATGTCTGCAAGTTTGACTTGCCAATTTTGTGTAGGCAGTATCGAATACTAGGCTCAAGCTCCTCAACCCGTTCCCGGCAAAGAACTTGGTTCTCTAGATCTCCATATTTCCCAAGTTCCTCATAAACAGCTCTGCAACAGGA
>NC_025686.1:25981020-25992244 GCF_000633955.1 Camelina sativa | reverse complement strand
TAGATCTCCATATTTCCCAAGTTCCTCATAAACAGCTCTGCAACAGGGGATTCAGAAACAATATCTACTAAATTGCAAAATGACGATATCGACAAAAGACAAACCTGGCGTTTTTGAAACATGCCAACCCAGTTTCCCAGTTTTGATCTTGCTCAAACAACAGGGTACCTTTCATATAGGATGCATATGCCTATAAAACAGTAAGATAAAGTATGACGACTCATGTCAACCATTTATAGAGTAAACACATGTTTTACATGAAACAACTAAGCTAAAAGCCTAAAACTGAGGTATGCTCATCTTCCTTTCAAAGCAGTAGATATGTTATATGTAAATTATGAATACCGCAACACCTGGGATCACGGAAATACCTCAGCTTCCAGAGATGTCCTGGAATCTGTCTTAATGGAACACAAACTTGAGAAAAGAGAAGCCCATTTAACAGCCTTCCTCAGCCTACCAATCAAATATATCCGCTGCCGTGCATTAGGCCCATCTGGTAGCTGTCTTTTTTCCATTGCATGGCTCCATGCTCTTTCCGCCATATAGAAAACCACATGAAGGAACCTATTTCAAAGTAAAGACATAACATTAACTCGATTATGAGCATGGCAAACTAAACTTATTAATTTCTAGTGGAAGTAACAACTGAGCCTTCACATTCTTCCTATACTGTTGAGCTAAACGCAAAAAAAAAAAATCACACTGAGCCAACAAAATCAATAGCTTGTAATAAATAAGAATGAGAAGAAGATAAATACCTAACATCAGTGACAGTTGATTCCAGTATGGCTCGTCGAGTGTATTTACCACGGCCATGAGTGAATTTCAAGGACTTGTATAACCTCCTCAACCGTGCTGAGCAATACCTCCTACACAACAAAATAACACAAATTACAGAAAATAACCTAAATCGATGAAAATTGCAAGTAGACCAATGAGATTAGGGTTCCATATTAATACCGATAGCGAGCATAGTCACCATGACGCAGACCATGTTGCGCCTGAGAAGATTTCATCAGCTGCAGAACTGAAAAACCAAATGCAATGTCGCAAAGATTCAAAAACCTATAAGACTTATATACAGCCATGCCCTCTTAAAATTACGTTTGAAGGAATTAAAGAGTGGTCAAATTTGAGATTCCCCTAAGCAAAATTCCCAAACATGCAGATACTTAATCATGTATATTGCCATCACACCCTAAATCTTTAAACCTAAAAAGAAGCATTTGGGTATATTTTGCATTGATTGAAAAAACAGAAACTAACCATTGATCGAGAACTTAGGAAGGATCTGGTCAGAGCTTTCGGAGTTCGGATCGTCGATCTCCATTGCAGACATCTCGCTCTCTTTTTTCCCCATGAATTCACACAATCCTAGTTAAAACCCCGCTGAACAAATCCACCAAAACACCACGCGATATGTAAATTGAGGGCTTCATAACAACAAAAAAAACGTATAATAATAAAATAAAATCAGCTCAACGAGTTCAATACGTTTTGATCTGATGAGATGATTTCTAGGTAGTGCTAATGGAATATTCCGATGTGGCGACGGCGAGCAGCGGAGGCGTGCAAATTTCAGTTTTCGATTGAATCTCGAGTAAAGTCGAGATGACGACTAGCAACGAAACGAGTGGGTGAAATTTGGGGTTTTGTTTTTTTTTGGTAAAGCAAAGTCCAGATTAATCCGAGTTTCTTTGGGCCTTAGGCCCAGACCCATGTAATGTCTGGCCTTATGGCTGGTTAACCCCTCAATTATTATCTCAACGAATTTAATTTGAGATACTTATTTTTCTGAAAGATGGTTTGGAACTAATTGGAATTTGGAAGTTAGAATACAATATTGTTCAAATTAAATAAAATTATTATACTATCGTATATCAATCAGTTTTAAACTACAGATGAACTCTTTTTTTTTTTGTCAACAAACTAAATGAACTTATGCAATCATCTTAAAACTACAAAATACAAATTAATACCATAACGTGCACAAATCCGTAGATTTATTTACAACAGATGTAGATAAAGTGGTTAATAAACCTATATATTTGACTTTCTAATTATAAAGTCAGCCTTAATTTAAACGGTCATACTTGTTACCAATTATTATAAAAAGTCAAAATGAAAAACAATACTTAGTTGAGGCAATGCATTTTTGGATTTGGGCGCCGTGAATTAGTCAATTAGACATGTATTTAGATTTAATATAAAACATTTTAGATACACAGACCAATGTAAAATGCTGACAGAAATTAGAAAATACTAACACGAAATAATAATTTATTCAAAAGTATTAAGTAATTAATCAATAGATAATACTAAAATAAATAGACCGACGGAAATCTTTATAGATAACGGGATCTAGAGACTGCGTGGACCATATTATCAACCAAATAATTCAAAAATGATTATAGTATTATTTAGTTTTAATTATCCAATGAATCAATGATATCTGTTATATAAAAACAAAAATTATATGATGTTCCATAATTCCCATTGGTTATTGCTTCTGTCTTGCTGTTCTGTCCAATCGTGTTCTTCAAGATTTAGCACGTGAAGTCTATTGCCTTATACTACTATTTATTTTTCATAGTAATTAGTTTTGATCGTTTGAACCCCCCAAAAAAAGTGTATTAGTTTGATCTTCCATGCATGTTAAATCACCAGTGTAGCAAAATTTCTAATATACTTCAATTCTCAAATACACTTTTTTTTTTGTGTTTCTTAAAACAAAATTGGTGTATATTGATAGCTAAAACAGGATATTATTATCATAGAATTAGAAAATCATTGTATGAATTTAAAAGAATCACAAAATCTATACTATATAGCAGAGTTAGCATTTCACAAAATAAAGGATTCGTCTTGCGAATGATCTCATTCTCAAGTTTTGAATATCTTTAGATGTTAACTTAAGTATATCCTAAATTAATTAATTAAAGACCCGCACTGTTTCAAACTTCCAAGGATGTAGGCATGTGAGACCAGCGTGACACTCTACTAAAGTCTATAATTATCAAAAGGCTTGTACGTGTGAAAAATGTTAAATTAAGTGCTAATTATGTATAATCAAATCTCGCTTGTTGATTAGCAAAACTGGGTGACGGTTCTTACACCGGTTAGGTTCGGTTAGATACGGTTTTAACGTCTTCTTTACCGTGAGTGTTGCACACGTAATTTGGATGAATCCAACGGGGTCGTACGAGAAAGGGTGCACAGAGGTGTTAGATGGTGAAGTATGTAGATGATCACAGCCCACTCCTGGGATTTGCTGGTCAGCTTTTGATGTATAAGCTAATAGAAAATTGACACGTGGTTACGTTTTGAGAAGAGCATCTTTAAGAATAAATGCTTTTCTAATCCTTCACGCAGCGGCCAGCATTTAAAATTGTGGACAGTGACCCTCTCTCTCACGCCACTCACTCCACTCGCTCGGCTTTAGTATTTTGGTCAGCTGGCTCACTCAGCCTTCGCTTTGGCTTGGCTTGGCCGGCAAATACCAGAATAGAAATTTTCTCTAATTTCTTCTTTAAGATCTTTTATAATTCTAACATATTTTATGATTTTTTTTTTTTTTTAAGTATCAGACCACTTGTGTTGTATCTTATGTTGTTCGTTGCCAATATTTAAAAGGGATTTTTGTTTTTTTTTTCTTGGACTAGACTAAAAAGTATAGAAGCTTGAGTACCTATTGAGTATACACTCTAAACTTTCCAATCTCAATACTACAAAACTAATGTATGTTTAAGAGAATCATATGCTACATTATTTGTTTTAATCTATCCAATCTCATAACTACCAAATTAATCTATGTTTAAGAAAATTAGATGTCACATTTTTCAATCTACGAAGCGGAATCTATACATTTTACTGACATGATGAAAATTCGGTTAATGTATTTCTCAATTAAAGATCAATTTTTTTTTGGTCAAACACTTCATTTTCATTAAAATAGAGAGTCTTAACCTCTACCAAGAGAGAAAATACATCCAAAGCAAAGGAAATAAAGGCAACATATGCCAAAAAAACACCATTAAAAGGTGGTTAAACAAGGGATAGATAAGATACAAATCATAGGAAGAGAACATAAGACCATGGGCAACGGCGATGATTCGGACCGTCCCTGGTTTTTTTTTTAATTTTAATTTAAATCGAAAAGGCCCATTATTGAAAAAACGGTTCTTATTTGGGGACGTATTTCGTCCGTCTTCTTCGCCACGTGCTCTATTCTGATTGGGTGTCGAATTGTCTTCCCTGGAACAAATTGTCTTCTTTCTGTTGCAGACAGTGATTTCTTCTTCATCTTCATCTTTTTCACGGTTCTTCTCTTCTTCACGGTTTTTCGTCGGATAAATGAAGTTGGTGCTGCTTCGATCGATCTCGTTCGATTCATCTTAAGGTATGAAACCGACCAATTTAGTCGAATTTGATTTTCGGATTCTTATAAATTCTCCAAAGCGGAGGGTTTTTTATGATTCGGATTTATATGTCGTGTTTCGTTCCGGCGAAGTTTATAAGTTCTTTGTATAGCTTTGTGTGTTTTTGGGTTAATTGTGCTGATAAAACCAATTGAATTGATGAATCGCAGATTCTTAGCATCGTTTTCGTTCTAAGCGATGGATCATGATACGATCAGCAATAAGCTTCAGAAATTTTTGTTTCCATGGAAACGGCTTTTATGGGACAAGATGAAAATATTAATTGCGCCTTAGAGGTTAGGTTGATTAACCCTTTGTTGCCCATCACATGAATATCATCTTTTTTTTTTTGTTTCTGTCATCAACAACTTTTTTATGATGATGTCGTTAATATCTATATTGCTGGTCATTGTAGGGTTTGCAGAAGTATGTCAAGGGAAAACCAGGGCTTCCCCACCTTCTAACGAGGTTGTCGACAAGATACACAACTGCTTAGAATGTGTTTGACGCCTGGGGATTTGGATATACCTTTGGTGTTTCATGATGATGGCATTTGTTGGTAAGCTGTGCATTATTTCCAGTTTTTTTTAACACAAAAGTGAAGGCAGTTGATTCAAGTGCAAGATTTATCTGGTGCTCCAATTATAAATGGTTGCCTAATATCGGTTTCCGTGTAGCTTGCAGAGAATGAAATTACTGAAATCAACTCCTTCAAAAGTCCTCTCGACAAGCTGCTTTGCATAACAAGCTGTTGCACGCTCATTAGCAACCTGATGCATTTAAGTAGATGAACCGTAGTCTGGCTGGAGCAGATGTGTTCTTTCCCTTCCTCATATATGTTGCAGGCATCCTCTTCACTTGCTTTACAACCTCAAGTTCATCCGGCTATACTGGAGGAAGGCCAAAATTGTCTCTGAGGGTGTTTATTATTTGACAAACAGTTTCAGCCAAGACATTTATTAATGAAATTCTTTAGGAAACTGTGCAAGAGAAAGATCATTTCAGAGAAGCAAGTCCAGCTTGATTGTTAAGTGACTTCAGAAGTTTTGCAGCGCTGAGTAAGAAGGTAGAATCTGGCATCAATGAGATGCAATGACATGCTTTTAGTAATTGGTGAGATTGGTGAGATTATTTAAGTGATTTGTATTATTTATGATACTTTTGGTGTAGGAAATTAGTAATCTTAGTACTTGGTTTCTCTTGTATGATTTTTGTTTTTTAAGCAGGAGTCGTATCTTTGAGCTTCTTGTGTGCTTATAACAGATTTGGGCAATCCCATGAAGGCAGAGGAATGTGGGAGTTTTAAGAGTAAAGTGCAGATATGAAGCAAGTAAAAAAAGAAGAAAGGTAAATGATTTTGGCATCATATCCTTCATAAATGTCATTTTCCCATGATAACAACACTAAGATTTAGGATTGAGCATATTTGGACTAACTTTGGACATCTCCCGGATCATGAAGATTGATTTTAAAATTTCTATGAGTTGAATAAAATGTTTATTTTTGTTTTGATGTTTTTATGTTACATGTTTTCTGTTATTAATTTCTTAATTGTATGTTTTTGTTTTTTCAACTTAAAATAATTAATGTTTAAACTTTCAAAATATTATTATTTTATTCGGGGGACCAAATACAAATAGACACCAATGCTCCTACTAAAAATAAGAAATTATCAAAATATTATTATTAAATGTGGGGGACCAAAAAAAGTCCCCAACCAATGTGGATGCTCTAAGAGACCAAAAAAAGAGTACAATCTCAACAGTTTCTTGATAGATGGCATCTATGATATAGATAGAGGGGACCATCAGCCGGGAGGAGGAACCTTGCAATACCGACAAGTCTTGATCATCCAAACCACTCCAAACAAGAGGGAAATTTGGGAAGAGAGAGAGCAACTGAGGCTCTGCCAAGGAACCATCAAACCAAGAGTATCCAGATAAGCAAACCTCTTTAGCTTGAAAGTATTTGCTGAAGCCACAAGGAGGAAGCAAAGCCTCCAATGACACTAACGTTGAACAGTCAGCAAAAGCTGATCGAGAATGGTCTTGAACAACAACCCCCGCTTCTGCTTGAAGCAGAACAGTTAACACAATGCTCCCTGTAACACTACCACTTACAAAGAGTGAAGTATATGGGAGGATAAAAGGCTCCATAAAGGAGAGATGAGAGCTACAAGAGCCTCGATGAACCAGGTGAACTGGTCGGTTGTCTAGACTCAAAGAACTTTGTCCAAGCTGCCACAAGACAAGTTTGAACCAAGCCAAATCGAGATAGAGATAGAATCCGCATACTGCGGTAAATGATCGCATCAAAGCAATAAGAGTGCTGCAAGAGAACGCTAAAGTAGATACAACATTATCTAATCCCATAACTTCATCCAAATTCCACAAAAACAGAGCCACAAACTCAACCAACATCCAATACCTTCCCATCTTAGAAGAAGATTTAGAGGGCAAAGAGTAAGAGCATACCTGAGGGAACATCTGGTGAGGTAAGATGAGGGCGTCGGCCGGCAACGAAAGACAAGGTGCAGAGGAGGGAGGAACGCCGAACGAGTCAAAAACTCTGAAGGAAGAGGGACTCAGCGGCTGGGCAAGAGAATCACTAAAAGAGAAGCATATCTGAAAGTCAGGTGGATCCGGTGGTTCAGGTGGAGTCGGCGGAGACGGAGGCTCCGGCGGTGGTGCACGAGGAGGCCTCATAATGAGGAGAGAGACCGAAGACATCGGTAAGTGACGAGAGTGGCTCGAATTCGACAGAAACAGAGAAGTCATTGGAAGAGGAGATCCACCAGAGAGAGATCCCACCTTAGCCAAAGCGAACAGATCAGGGGAGGAGATTACCGGAGAAACATCAGTGGTGGAAGAAGCTCATTTTGTGGAAGGAACGGCTCTTTGGGTATCGTGCCTGAGAGAAAACTAGGGCGAACGGCCAGAATCTATTTTACTACCTCAATTAAAGATCAATTAGGATTACAAATGTTTTATAATGAACATGATCTGCCACTAGACCACCAGTTATGTTATGTTATATCGCCAAAAACACTTTTAAATTTAAAATACGAATGCTGCAACTAGTTGGATTGTTCCTATTTTGTTTAATTTTGACACAATTGGTTTTAATATTCAAGTTTTTTAAATATAATATCTAGTAAATTTCAATCNCAAAAGGGTTCCACCCAAAACCCGAATCTTTCAAATTCCCATCTCCCAAATCCCTAAATCCAACAAGACCACTCTTCAAAATCAGAGCCGATGTCGGAATCGACTCTCGTCCCACCATCGAAGCTACCGAATCATCAAGCTCAGCCGATAAGCTTCAACAGGTATCCTTCGATTAACTTCCAAGATATGTGTTATTACTCTGCTCCTAAAAAGAAACCAACTATGAAACCGACCAATTTAGTCGAATTTGATTTTCGGATTCTTATAAATTCTCCAAAGCGGAGGGTTTTTTATGATTCGGATTTATATGTCGTGTTTCGTTCCGGCGAAGTTTATAAGTTCTTTGTATAGCTTTGTGTGTTTTTGGGTTAATTGTGCTGATAAAACCAATTGAATTGATGAATCGCAGATTCTTAGCATCGTTTTCGTTCTAAGCGATGGATCATGATACGATCAGCAATAAGCTTCAGAAATTTTTGTTTCCATGGAAACGGCTTTTATGGGACAAGATGAAAATATTAATTGCGCCTTAGAGGTTAGGTTGATTAACCCTTTGTTGCCCATCACATGAATATCATCTTTTTTTTTTTGTTTCTGTCATCAACAACTTTTTTATGATGATGTCGTTAATATCTATATTGCTGGTCATTGTAGGGTTTGCAGAAGTATGTCAAGGGAAAACCAGGGCTTCCCCACCTTCTAACGAGGTTGTCGACAAGATACACAACTGCTTAGAATGTGTTTGACGCCTGGGGATTTGGATATACCTTTGGTGTTTCATGATGATGGCATTTGTTGGTAAGCTGTGCATTATTTCCAGTTTTTTTTAACACAAAAGTGAAGGCAGTTGATTCAAGTGCAAGATTTATCTGGTGCTCCAATTATAAATGGTTGCCTAATATCGGTTTCCGTGTAGCTTGCAGAGAATGAAATTACTGAAATCAACTCCTTCAAAAGTCCTCTCGACAAGCTGCTTTGCATAACAAGCTGTTGCACGCTCATTAGCAACCTGATGCATTTAAGTAGATGAACCGTAGTCTGGCTGGAGCAGATGTGTTCTTTCCCTTCCTCATATATGTTGCAGGCATCCTCTTCACTTGCTTTACAACCTCAAGTTCATCCGGCTATACTGGAGGAAGGCCAAAATTGTCTCTGAGGGTGTTTATTATTTGACAAACAGTTTCAGCCAAGACATTTATTAATGAAATTCTTTAGGAAACTGTGCAAGAGAAAGATCATTTCAGAGAAGCAAGTCCAGCTTGATTGTTAAGTGACTTCAGAAGTTTTGCAGCGCTGAGTAAGAAGGTAGAATCTGGCATCAATGAGATGCAATGACATGCTTTTAGTAATTGGTGAGATTGGTGAGATTATTTAAGTGATTTGTATTATTTATGATACTTTTGGTGTAGGAAATTAGTAATCTTAGTACTTGGTTTCTCTTGTATGATTTTTGTTTTTTAAGCAGGAGTCGTATCTTTGAGCTTCTTGTGTGCTCATAACAGATTTGGGCAATCCCATGAAGGCAGAGGAATGTGGGAGTTTTAAGAGTAAAGTGCAGATATGAAGCAAGTAAAAAAAGAAGAAAGGTAAATGATTTTGGCATCATATCCTTCATAAATGTCATTTTCCCATGATAACAACACTAAGATTTAGGATTGAGCATATTTGGACTAACTTTGGACATCTCCCGGATCATGAAGATTGATTTTAAAATTTCTATGAGTTGAATAAAATGTTTATTTTTGTTTTGATGTTTTTATGTTACATGTTTTCTGTTATTAATTTCTTAATTGTATGTTTTTGTTTTTTCAAGTTAAAATAATTAATGTTTAAACTTTCAAAATATTATTATTTTATTCGGGGGACCAAATACAAATAGACACCAATGCTCCTACTAAAAATAAGAAATTATCAAAATATTATTATTAAATGTGGGGGACCAAAAAAAGTCCCCAACCAATGTGGATGCTCTAAGAGACCAAAAAAAGAGTACAATCTCAACAGTTTCTTGATAGATGGCATCTATGATATAGATAGAGGGGACCATCAGCCGGGAGGAGGAACCTTGCAATACCGACAAGTCTTGATCATCCAAACCACTCCAAACAAGAGGGAAATTTGGGAAGAGAGAGAGCAACTGAGGCTCTGCCAAGGAACCATCAAACCAAGAGTATCCAGATAAGCAAACCTCTTTAGCTTGAAAGTATTTGCTGAAGCCACAAGGAGGAAGCAAAGCCTCCAATGACACTAACGTTGAACAGTCAGCAAAAGCTGATCGAGAATGGTCTTGAACAACAACCCCCGCTTCTGCTTGAAGCAGAACAGTTAACACAATGCTCCCTGTAACACTACCACTTACAAAGAGTGAAGTATATGGGAGGATAAAAGGCTCCATAAAGGAGAGATGAGAGCTACAAGAGCCCCGATGAACCAGGTGAACTGGTCGGTTGTCTAGACTCAAAGAACTTTGTCCAAGCTGCCACAAGACAAGTTTGAACCAAGCCAAATCGAGATAGAGATAGAATCCGCATACTGCGGTAAATGATCGCATCAAAGCAATAAGAGTGCTGCAAGAGAACGCTAAAGTAGATACAACATTATCTAATCCCATAACTTCATCCAAATTCCACAAAAACAGAGCCACAAACTCAACCAACATCCAATACCTTCCCATCTTAGAAGAAGATTTAGAGGGCAAAGAGTAAGAGCATACCTGAGGGAACATCTGGTGAGGTAAGATGAGGGCGTCGGCCGGCAACGAAAGACAAGGTGCAGAGGAGGGAGGAACGCCGAACGAGTCAAAAACTCTGAAGGAAGAGGGACTCAGCGGCTGGGCAAGAGAATCACTAAAAGAGAAGCATATCTGAAAGTCAGGTGGATCCGGTGGTTCAGGTGGAGTCGGCGGAGACGGAGGCTCCGGCGGTGGTGCACGAGGAGGCCTCATAATGAGGAGAGAGACCGAAGACATCGGTAAGTGACGAGAGTGGCTCGAATTCGACAGAAACAGAGAAGTCATTGGAAGAGGAGATCCACCAGAGAGAGATCCCACCTTAGCCAAAGCGAACAGATCAGGGGAGGAGATTACCGGAGAAACATCAGTGGTGGAAGAAGCTCATTTTGTGGAAGGAACGGCTCTTTGGGTATCGTGCCTGAGAGAAAACTAGGGCGAACGGCCAGAATCTATTTTACTACCTCAATTAAAGATCAATTAGGATTACAAATGTTTTATAATGAACATGATCTGCCACTAGACCACCAGTTATGTTATGTTATATCGCCAAAAACACTTTTAAATTTAAAATACGAATGCTGCAACTAGTTGGATTGTTCCTATTTTGTTTAATTTTGACACAATTGGTTTTAATATTCAAGTTTTTTAAATATAATATCTAGTAAATTTCAATCCAGTTTCGACCTTCGATTCTTTTTGTTAGCACAATTTGAGTTCAGCGTGACTCTACTAACAAAAGGCTAATTATATAGCACAATTTAGTTTTAACCAGGCATTTTAAACCGCCCGAAACCGACTTGGACCGGTGAGATAAAACCTTCACTGCAGGGAGACATATACATGAGTATATATGACACGTTGCTCATCAAAACATATCCATGGGTGGGGGGGGGGGGGGGGAAAAA
>NC_025686.1:25974555-25981010 GCF_000633955.1 Camelina sativa | reverse complement strand
TGATATGTTCAAAATGGTTTTTGTTTCAACCAACCAATAAAAAAGGGTTACCTATTTTGTATTCAAAGAAATCAAAAGATTAAAATGTCCGACGGAGATCCCAATACAAAAAACACTTGATGAATCTTTAAGCTAAACTCTTATTTATATATACATAAATAGTAAGAATCTCAACAAATTAAATTCATAGATAAGAAGTGCAGTATATTGTAAATACATTCACAGACTAGATATCGTACACGACACTCACCTTCGGCCACATTTCACGGTCGATTAGCTACGTAACTTGCATTTCGACTGATTCCTTCTTCTTTTTTTTTTTTTTCCTTTCTAATTTGCGTTTTATCGTCAGACAAGACACTAAATAATGTTGGATACCTATCTTTTTATTGTCTAGTGGTTTTTAATATCTACATCATCTTTTGTCATTTCCGTTCGGTAGTTCGAAGCTAGTCATGCTAAATCTGATAACATGATGGAGAGATTAACCATCTAACCAATTAACTTCACTCGAATAATTATTATTTTTTGGTTATGACATATTCGTTGGGAAATGAAACTGTACTACAAAGTTGTAAGAATATTAAAGCGAGACTTGACTTGAGAAGTAGGGAAAACAACAAAGCAAGAAAAAAAACAAAACAAGCTAAGAATGATAAAGAGCGTGTGTTAATTCGAATCTCGTTAACGTTAACGAAAATAGCGTTTTATGATATATAATCTCGAGCCAACCAACCAAACATTATCTTCAAAGATTACAATGACCAAATAAAGATTCATTTTCTCAGTAGCTTGTCTATCTTTCAAACAATTGCGAAATCATTACTTTAATAACACGTACATACTAACATTTAAACTCTAATAATAGCGGATTTATGTACTTGTATATGGCATTTAAAATCATGTATGTACGAGTCTATAACATAATTAAAAAGTGTTTCAACTAATATATTGTCAAAATTACATCAATTTTTTCTTTCATAGTATAATACTGTAGTAGTATTTAATCAAGAAGGTGTAAATGAATGATCCAATGTGTAATAGCCGGCTCCTTTGGGTTATTAGCCGGAACTCTTGAAAACTTGCTGTCGTCGAGACTCGAGAGTCTCGTGTGTGAGTCCGTTAATTATTTTATTCTTTAAATAAAAAAAGAAAAAAAAAGTATTTTGTAATCATAATCCAACGGTCCAGATTCAAGCTTATTACCATACCACTAGCTAGATGAGATTCATGGTACATACAAACGTAGCAGAGTCCTTCTCTCTCCCTCCAATCTATTTTTTTTTTTTGGGTTTCCTCTTTTGTGTTTTTTTTTCCCATCCCACTCATTCTTTTTTTTTTTCTTCCCTAAACCAACTAACCGCAAAACCAAAAAAAAAAAAAAAAAAAAAAAAANAAACTCTCTTTCTCTCTCTCCGTTTCTCTCTCTTTCAGAGAGTACCGGAGTTACGCGTCGACGGGAAGAGTATCGTCGGAAAAGCTTAAATCATCGCCGGTCGCACGAATTATTCGTTGTAAAAACAAACGCGTTGTGAGAGAGGAGGAGAAAAAAAAAATTGAAAACGCCGATTCACTTTTTTTTTTTTTAATTTAATATTTTATTTTAGAGGAATTAAATATTCTCTGATGGATGCGATTGGATAGAAGGAAACAAAAAGGAAAGGAGGAAGATAAAAGAGAGAAGACGAATTATTCTCTCTCTTCTTCTTCTCTCTCTCTCTCTCTTTCATCTCTCTGTCTACATCGCTGTGTTCTTCTTTTTTTTCCTTCTTCTTCTTCAAGGATCGTGATACTCTCTGGAGGAGGTAAAAAGTAAGGTTTACGAGATCCATTAATTTCATCAGCACTGTTTGAATTTGTTTTGGGGGGGAGGAAAGCATAATTGTGTTTGTTTGTGATTAGGTAATTTTTTTTTGTTGGTTTTAAGTTGAATTTTGGTAGCGGGTGATTAGGGTTTTTTTTTTTTTGAATTTTTTTTTTATATAAATTGAAATTGGTTTTTAATAATTCCGTGCCGAATTTGTGAATTAGGTAAGAGTTGGTTGGCTGTTTGATTATAATGAGCTGCGCAAGGGATCCCGAATTAGGCTTCTGAATCATAAAACCTAATCGTCTCTTCCTTATATATATATTTTTTTCCTGTCTATGAGCTTTCAAATGCAGCGAGTTTAATTGCCCAGAGTATGATATATCTGCTTCTACTTACAACTTTGTAATTTAGAAATCTTCTGTTTTCTCTATTTTGTGAAGTTCTTTGATCGTTTTGGTCTGTGCGTGAGTAATTGAGCTCTTCTATTTTGTCATTCTTGCTAGATCTTATTCGCAATTGAGAAGTGCATTTTGTTACTTGGCTTTGAATTTAACATTTTTTTTTTGTTCGTTTTTTTTCAGGGGAAGTGAAATGGTTCGTTGACGAAATTTTTAAAAAAGTTCAAAAAAAGATTTTGATTTCGGTTTTTAGTTAGTTAAAATTTTGGAAGATGCCGTCTGATATAATGGAACAGAGAGGTGTTTCATCACCTTCCCATTTTCGTGAAGATATTCATATTACTTCTGAGGTAACTTTAAACTGTGTAGCTCTTGAATTGCTGGTACCATATTTGTCACACATATGGCATTATCTATCTGCCACCTAGTGTTTATGATGTCTACAACTGTTTTTGTTAACTGTAACTTGTTGTTTTGTTCGGCAGAGGCAATTTGGGTTTATGAAATCAGACCTGATGCCTGAAAACCAAGGTGGTCGTGATAGACTTTCAAACCTGCCAAAGAGTTCCTGGGCTAATGAAAGTTACCAGCTGAAGCCACAATCTAGTTTTTCTGGGTCGCACCCTTCTCTTATCCCTAACGCAAAAAACACTACAAATGGTAGTCAGTGGGAAAGCAGTTTGTTTTCAAGCTCTATGTCTGACTTATTTAGTAGAAAACGTAAGCTTCTGGTTCACTTTTATGTTTTTTTTTTTAAGTTATCGTGCTCAATTTTTTAATCAGCTTCCTAAATCTACGAACCTCTATGGTAACCAACATGGTTTGTTAAATAAGTACAGTATAATGTGATGATGAAAGTTTGTTACTTGTGTATCGTACTTTAACTACTTGAGCGTGTTGCCAAACTTGCTGGTTTTTGCAGTGCGGCTACAGGGAAGTGATATGCTATCCCCTATGTCTGCAAATAGAGTTGTTACCCACCGTGAGGAAGAACCTTCTGAATCTTTAGAAGAAATTGAGGCACAAACTATTGGAAATCTTCTCCCAGATGAAGATGATCTTTTCGCGGAAGTGATGGGTGAGGTTGGGCGTAAATCTCGTGCCAATGCTGGAGATGATTTGGATGAATTTGACCTCTTCAGCAGTGTTGGTGGCATGGAACTAGAGGGAGATATTTTTTCTTCTGTGAGTCACAGAAATGGGGAGAGAGGTGGCAATAATTCTGTTGGCGAACATCGTCGAGTGGAAATTCCATCCAGAACTCTTTTGGTCGGAAATATCAGTAGCAATGTCGAAGAGTGTGAACTGAAGGCCCTTTTTCAGGTACTTTTTTTTAGCAGCGTTTTTGGTTCCCATGGATTCTTTACGTACGAAATGTATGGTTTGTCGAAGTATTGGAATTTCTTACTTTGTACTGAGGATAAATTTACTTGTTCAGCAATTTGGAGACATCCAGCCTCTTCATACAGCTGGCAAGAATCGTGGCTTTATCATGGTATCGTATTATGATATAAGGGCTGCTCAGAATGCGGCAAGAACACTCCATAATAAGCCGTTAAGAGGAACAAAACTTGACATTCGTTATTCTATCTCTAAGGTGTTATTCACTGTTCTGAAGGAAGATATTATCTTTGCTATGTGGATTGCACTTGTGACTTGTGTTGATGTGTGCTTACAATTTTTCTTGCTACCAGGAAAATCCTTCAGAAAACGATACAAGTAAAGGAGCCTTGCTGGTTAATAATCTCGATTCTTCTATTTCGAATCAAGAGCTCAATCGACTGGTCAAATCATATGGAGAAATCAAAGAGGTTGATATACTGGGTTTCTCCCTGTATTTACTTTTTGGGATTGATACTTATGCTATATCTGTTGTTTGCAGATTCGTAGAACCATGCATGATAACCCACAGATATACATAGAGTTCTTTGATGTTCGAGCTGCAGAAGCTGCTCTTAGTGGACTAAATGGACTTGAGGTTGCTGGGAAGCAGCTTCAACTTGTGCCAACCTGTCCAGAGGGTACAAGGTGGTGATTTTATTTCCTGTTTTATCTTCCTTTGTGGGCCGTGAACTGATAAAAATGCTGATCAAACTGATTTGAACACATGATTTCTTGTTAAGTCTTTACATGGACGCCAACTATATAAGCTTGTAGGATTGATTTTCTTTTTCTTTTTGTTCAGATACACGTCACATGATGCTGAAGGGTGTCTACCTAAAATGTCTTATAGTACTACATCATCGGGACACATAGGTATGCCTGCATTCACGATTAATAATTTTTTTTCTTCAATCATGTCATCTTGGGATACAAATCACTGCACTTACATATCTCTGTTTCAGGGAGACATTTCCCAGGCATGATTCCTTCAACCTCCATTGATGGTGGATCTATGCGTGTTATTCACAATTCTGTCGGATCACCTGTGAATTCCTTTATTGAACGTCATCGAAGTGTCAGCATTCCTATTGGATTCCCACCTTCGGCAAACGCCATCTCAGCCAGCAAGCCTGTCGGACTTCAGGAGCATGGCCACACTTTTGATAATTCAAATATGGGGATCCAAAGCATGCCAAATCTTCATCCTCATTCCTTTTCAGAGTATGTCGACAACTTTGCAAATGGTAGTCCATATAAGTCCTCTGCATTTTCTGAAATGGTCAGTGATGGCTCAAAAGCAAATGAAGGCTTTATGATACACAATGTTCGTGGAGTGGATGGCTTTAATGGAGGGGGTAAGTTCTCTATCTTTAAATTGCTACGGTTTTGATAAGCTTACTGTAGCACACTATCAGAGCACAATCTTGAAATGGTCCTTACAATTTTAGTAGACTGTGAAAAGCTACAGCGATGCTACCTTTCATTCTGGGGAAAATAGTATTAGCATCATGTTCTTAATTTAAGTAATCTAACCAGATAAGGCGGGGATTTTGAATAGGAAAAGGGGATAAAACTTAATTGTGTATATCAACAGAGTTGCACAATTACTGAATACTATTAAATTTGATATGGAAGATTGTGATGAATTTNTACAAATCACTGCACTTACATATCTCTGTTTCAGGGAGACATTTCCCAGGCATGATTCCTTCAACCTCCATTGATGGTGGATCTATGCGTGTTATTCACAATTCTGTCGGATCACCTGTGAATTCCTTTATTGAACGTCATCGAAGTGTCAGCATTCCTATTGGATTCCCACCTTCGGCAAACGCCATCTCAGCCAGCAAGCCTGTCGGACTTCAGGAGCATGGCCACACTTTTGATAATTCAAATATGGGGATCCAAAGCATGCCAAATCTTCATCCTCATTCCTTTTCAGAGTATGTCGACAACTTTGCAAATGGTAGTCCATATAAGTCCTCTGCATTTTCTGAAATGGTCAGTGATGGCTCAAAAGCAAATGAAGGCTTTATGATACACAATGTTCGTGGAGTGGATGGCTTTAATGGAGGGGGTAAGTTCTCTATCTTTAAATTGCTACGGTTTTGATAAGCTTACTGTAGCACACTATCAGAGCACAATCTTGAAATGGTCCTTACAATTTTAGTAGACTGTGAAAAGCTACAGCGATGCTACCTTTCATTCTGGGGAAAATAGTATTAGCATCATGTTCTTAATTTAAGTAATCTAACCAGATAAGGCGGGGATTTTGAATAGGAAAAGGGGATAAAACTTAATTGTGTATATCAACAGAGTTGCACAATTACTGAATACTATTAAATTTGATATGGAAGATTGTGATGAATTTTTTTTTAAACTGCCATACAATATATTTTCTTTCCTCACTTTTAGCTGTTCTGATCTGATCTTTTGACTTTAGGCATAGGATCTCCCATGCATCAAAGCTCCCGCCGCCCTAACCCTAATTTATGGAGCAACTCTAACCCTCAGCAACATAATCCGTCAAGTAGCATGATGTGGCCTAACTCGCCATCTCACATCAACAGCATTCCTACTCAACGCCCACCTGTTACTGTATTCTCTAGGGCACCTCCTATAATGGTGAATATGTCATCTTCCCCTGTGCACCACCACATTGGATCTGCGCCGGTATTAAACTCGCCTTTCTGGGACAGACGACAAGCCTATGTAGGTGAATCTCTAGAATCATCTGGCTTTCACATAGGTTCTCATGGTAGCATGGGGCTTCCTGGATCTTCACCCTCACATCCAATGGAAATTGGTTCTCATAAGACTTTCTCCCATGTTGGTGGGAGTCGCATGGATATAAATTCCCAAAA
>NC_025686.1:25970320-25973502 GCF_000633955.1 Camelina sativa | reverse complement strand
CTCATCTCTTTCCTGGAAGGAGTCCAATGGGTTCCATGCCAGGGTCCTTTGACTCGCCAAATGAACGATACAGGAATCTCTCTCACCGTAGAAGCGAATCTAGCTCTAGTAATGCGGATAAGAAACTGTATGAGCTTGACGTTGACCGTATATTACATGGGGACGACAGGAGGACAACGTTGATGATTAAAAACATTCCTAATAAGTAAGTGAATTTTGATTGTCTTTGATTAAGATGTAATCTGTTTTCATCCGATTCTTTTTTAATAAAAAATCCTGCTATGGTTTAGGTATACTTCTAAGATGCTTCTATCTGCCATTGACGAGCACTGTAAAGGAACATATGATTTCCTATATTTGCCAATTGACTTCAAGGCAAGCAGGCGTCCTACCATTTTATATAAGAAAGTCTTATTTAGCAGACATGAGCTTTTTGGTATTGGCAATATCGATTTTATCTAATCTCACTCTCTCATTTCAGAACAAATGCAACGTGGGATATGCTTTCATCAACCTTATTGAACCTGAAAAGATTGTCCCATTTTATAAGGTATACTGTCTTGTATTGCTGCTTTTTCTTATCGCTTTTGGTCTTTCTTTGGGAGAGCATTGGTTAAAAGCTTCAAAAACAACATCCACAGGCATTTAATGGCAAAAAGTGGGAAAAGTTCAATAGCGAAAAGGTGGCAACGCTTACGTATGCTCGTATCCAAGGGAAAACAGCTCTTATTGCCCATTTCCAGAATTCAAGCTTAATGAACGAAGACAAACGATGCCGGCCTATTCTCTTCCACACCGATGGTCCAAATGCTGGTGATCAGGTAGATTATTAATAAAGCTTCATGATAGAAATTTCGTCTGGTTTTGGTTCCCCTTATCTCATTTTAATCCATCATATTCATCTCCTTGCTTGCGGCTCGTATTCGGTCTCCCTTTGGTTGCCAGTATTCAGATGTGATTTCATTATATTCATTAGATCTGGTTATGCGCAGTTGTAGATAGAGAGGGTCGTAGTTAATGAATATAACATTCATATAATCATATTATCTCCCTTTGTTGTTATATATCACAGGAACCATTTCCAATGGGAAGCAACATACGGTCAAGACCAGGCAAGCCACGAACCAGTAGCATTGATAACTACAACAGCTTTAGCATTTCTTCCGTTTCTGAAAACCGAGAAGAACCTCCTAATGGCACTGATCCGTTCTTGAAGGAGAACTAACTAATGAGCAAACATAAGCAGAGGTAAAAGCGGCCAAAAAAAGAAAAAAAAATGGAGGCCTGAAAGATAACAAAAGGTTACATATAAATATATTTTATTACATAATATATCATCCACACACCCTAGAGTTCTGTAAATCGGGGGGTGTTAGATTTACCCTGACAAAACTCATTTTGCAGTGAAGAATTTTTTTGGAGAGATGAAAAACTTTGTTGACCACAAACCTTTACCCAGGTNTAAAGCTTCATGATAGAAATTTCGTCTGGTTTTGGTTCCCCTTATCTCATTTTAATCCATCATATTCATCTCCTTGCTTGCGGCTCGTATTCGGTCTCCCTTTGGTTGCCAGTATTCAGATGTGATTTCATTATATTCATTAGATCTGGTTATGCGCAGTTGTAGATAGAGAGGGTCGTAGTTAATGAATATAACATTCATATAATCATATTATCTCCCTTTGTTGTTATATATCACAGGAACCATTTCCAATGGGAAGCAACATACGGTCAAGACCAGGCAAGCCACGAACCAGTAGCATTGATAACTACAACAGCTTTAGCATTTCTTCCGTTTCTGAAAACCGAGAAGAACCTCCTAATGGCACTGATCCGTTCTTGAAGGAGAACTAACTAATGAGCAAACATAAGCAGAGGTAAAAGCGGCCAAAAAAAGAAAAAAAAATGGAGGCCTGAAAGATAACAAAAGGTTACATATAAATATATTTTATTACATAATATATCATCCACACACCCTAGAGTTCTGTAAATCGGGGGGTGTTAGATTTACCCTGACAAAACTCATTTTGCAGTGAAGAATTTTTTTGGAGAGATGAAAAACTTTGTTGACCACAAACCTTTACCCAGGTTGTTGTTGCTTCACCAGTTTTGTTGTAATGTATTATCAAAATCCCCAGAGAAAATATTGCAGGTTTTTTTTTGTTGTTCTTTTTTTCTTCTTTCTTTTGGGTTTTTGGGTTTATATTCAAGGATTTTTGGTTCTTGCTATCAATGTATAACAGCCTTGGATTACACTCATCTTCTTTTGCTGGCTATTTGTAGCCATTCCATGTTGTACTCTTTGTCTTTGAGAGGTTTTTTGAACGCTTCTCTTTTTGGATATAAAAAAATATTATTTTTCTTAAGTTTTGTTCAGTCGCAAGACCTTATTATATAATGAAGCAGTTGAATTCTACAAATAGCACTGATTCCATGGGTCTCATTGAGTATGATGATTCAAGGTTTCAATGATTTTCGCTGGAAAGCCTGGAATTTAGTATATGGTGTGACATGAAACTATTTTAATTCCGAAGTTTCTTAACCAAAAGTTATTCAAAGCATTGTGTGCTGTTGTAAGAGGTACAAGAGCCACAATCATGAGATGCTAGAAAATGTGGCAAAGCTACTTCGAGAGAGAGAAGACAAAAATAAAGAAGTAGCTTTCGGAAGTAAAGAAACAAAAGTGTCTTTGGTAGCGGAAACATATTTTGTTTTTGTTTCCATTGAGCTATAGAAGGACTCTGTAGATGAACAAACGTAGTTTCCAAGGGAACCCAAGCCGTGAAATCACAACTTTTGAACTGGAACATGTCACTGTTTATACATCAATGCTGGACTTCACCACATTGATACAATACTGTCACTTGTTAGGTCGTCAATCAGGCAGCTTCATAAAACAGAATCTCTGGCTGAACCTTCCTCTCTCCACAGAATTTGACCATATTCTTCCAGTCACCAACATCCTATGACACCACCACACATATATCAATCATGTCTACCTTAAACTCATCAGTATCCAACTCAAAGAAGACAAAGGGTAACTGTTTCGTCTTACCTCTCCTGCTAAACACTCACGTCTGAGATTGACCCACCGGTTCTTTTCATAAGCCAAGCATATGTGTTCTCCTACTCCACTGCAACCAACCTGCATCACATCCCAGATATTCTGACACTTTAACAAA